>NW_008595610.1:0-37338 GCF_000691845.1 Merops nubicus
AAAGGGGGGGAAAAGGGGGGGAAAAGGACTGGGCTGTCTGGTGGCACGGGGCTTCTGGCAGGCATCACATCCCACTTGTCCCGGGAAGTCTCACTGTATTTCTGGAAGGCAGGTAAAAACCAGCTACATCATTTTTCAGATGAGGCAGCTCAGAGTGATACAATCAGTGGCTTTCTGGGGGGGGCAGAAAAGGGGGGGACAGAATGAGTGAAGATGCTGAAGCATTCATAAAAGACTACAGTCCGAGGGGAACTGCAGCCTTTATTTACAACCCTGTTTCACAGCTTAGTCACTGAGGTTAGCCTTGAAACTTAACACAATTATCACTTGGAGGGCTGGATTTTCTATGGCTTTTATTCTGAAATACAGTCGAGCAAGAAATGAAATGAATAAGCAACAGCTTTCATGCAGAAAGCAGCTGAGACTCAATAGTGCTAGACATTTCTGCTCAAACTGCCTTGCCTGCTTTGGTTGTGACAACGTGGAAACAAAATATAACTGCATTCTGCACAAACTCCCATCTTCGCATGCTGAAGCTCACGCTGACACCAGCGCAGCGCTCAGAGGAAGTGGCTGAAATGTTAGTATTCACCAGGAATAATTCCAGAAATAATGGAGCTACTGTTCCCATTTCCAACCAAGAGACGTGCACAGCCCACAAGCACCTACACTGAAAGGGGCTGCGCCAACAGCGGCAGATCCAGCGCAGAAAGATTTTGGGGAAATAGGACACTCTGGACTCTCTGGAGGTTGGTTTCTATTTCCATGGCTATTTGTTACAAGCCAAGGGACTACGGAAAGGTATTTAAGCTCCCACACCCAAGCTGTAACTAAGCTTTACACAGTTTACCAGGGTCAGAGAAGATTGTCTCACAAACTTTTACCGCCTGGGAACAACTCTACAGTTCTAAAAATATCTGAGTAACTGTCATGGCAGGCAACCAAACACTAATACTTTTTCCTACATAAAATCGTGTCTGACACACACCACTTTGAGAGCTACAACACTTTCTCCTACAGCAAAATCACTGTATCTTGACAAAACAGTAGAATGAAAGGGAACACCTTGTGCAATCGCCCTCGGACAACAGGGGACTGGGAGAGGTGGAACAACCCCTCTGCTCCACACACAAGGAATATCAAGTTGAACACACTTTGGAGAAGGCTGGGGAAGAGCAAAAGGTCAAGACCTGCTTGCAATAGGAAATCAGTCTGCAATCTTAGTTACAAAGTTGCTGTTAAGAAACCAGGACACGTTTTTAAGCACCTTTTTAAGCTTTTTAGCCAAGTTATTAAAACATCAGCTCTTTTTTATGACTGTTGGAGACTATTGTTTAAACCGTTGTTTAAAAGCGTACTGGCTCCCAGCATGGATAATTTGTTCTTATGCCAATACCAATACACATATAAGATAGCTGTATAGGTATATTAAGTTCACTTCTAAAAAGTGATTTTTCAGGCAAAGTAAGAGTGTTTTTCACATCTGCACCATCAACTAGAAAAACTCGTTTCCAAATAAATCGTCACTTACTGGAGCATTAAATGGCACTTCTAAATAAACACAAATATTATTTTGACACTTGGATACTTTACACAGCAATAAACAAAGTCATTGAGAGACAAGAAGGCATGTCTCCATGCTCCAGGAGATGCAAGGCTGTCACCTTTTGGAAAGGGTCGGGGGGCTTTGGAGAGAGGGAACAACCTCATTAAAGCCTTTAGTCTGTATGGAGATTTTCTCATTTGTTCAGGCTGAGATGTCTTTTTCTTTCTTTTTTCCAAAGGATTAACAGAAGAGGAGCAGTGCTTCCTTGTCCAAGTTATTATTTTTAATAAGAAAAATACATACTAATTGAAACACAAACCAAGAGCAGTCCTGATGAAGTGGAATATTTTTCTCTCCCACCAACCAACACCAGGACCACAGAGACTAGATAATCATGCAGTAGAAGGTCTCATTTAATTGACTGATACACCAGAAACCTTTGACAGAGAGCGGTCAGTTTGAACTCTGAGCTCAGTAATGAGCTCTTAAGTTCTCTCTTTGACAGAATGAACCACAATGGTGCTGCATGACTTAATGTAGCTTCATTTTATAATTACAAGCCTGTTCTTTACTACTTTTCCACAGCTTAAATACCACTTTTTCAAAGCGATGCTAGGGAGAAGAGAAATGAAACCAATTTTAATGAACTCATGCAAATATAAGGCTGGTGAAATGAAATCACAGACCTAAGCAGAATACTGCATTGAACACATTTGTATGTTTTATGCAAAGCTCATCTAAATTTGAGTAATTGGACCTAATTTGGCAATCTGCACAATCAGTTTGCAAACTTCAACCACAGAATTTTAAGTATGAGCCTGGAAAATCGTTAACATTTGTATTTATCATGATGGCCCAAATCCAGCACAGTACTAAAATCTGTGTTCGAGTGTTTGGAATGAGGTCTTAGTGTATGCACAGTGTCCAAGAGAGCATCAGCAGCTCTAATTACAGAGAAAAGTCAGTGATATGTCCAGATCACGCAATTTGAAGCTCAACTAAATCTCAAATCTCAAATGTCTGAAGCTTAACTGTGGGAGCTTTCCTCCAAAAAGCCCAGTCTTTGTTCCTTGTCCATGCCATGCTACCTGAAATACGTTCCCCAGATCATAAGCATTGCTCTAACACTTTTCATCTCTGCTTCTCCTCTTCTCCAAGAGTCCCCACTGCCTGCTGTTGCCCTCCTCATGCAGATGTTAACCTGGTTCTTCTCCTTTCAGCACACACCAGGTCTCCACTGAGCACTGCAGGAACTGGCTCTGCTCTTCATGCTCCAGGAGCGCAGGGAGAGCACCAAACCAGTTTATTAAAGGGCAGTTTTCCCATGCTCTCCCCAGCGTGTGTTCTGGCTGCAGTGAGGGTTATTTTTCATTTGTGTCTCATCTTTCTTCAATAAGAAAAATGCAAAGGAATGGGTCTTGAACTTATAAAAAGGGTTCTTGCTCCAGCTATCTTAAAATACTTTGTAGGAAAGAAAACTGTTTCCCATTCAACTCTACTTATTACTTTTTTTTTTTTTTTCTGAAGGCATCTCCTTAAAGAGAAGGCAAAGCACATTTTTCAAGGTGAAAAGTGCCAGTCTGAATTTGAATCAAAGCCTGAATCCATTTCAATGGGAAGCTTCACAGCATCCCAGCAACTTACTTGAGGGTAAGCAGCCTGTACTGGCACCATGAACCCTCTCCACAGAACCAGAACGCCACCAGAGCTTAAATATGGTTGTATGTCAGTAAAGCAATTTTAAATTATAGACATATCCAAGATCTATGAAGGCAGGACTGTGCTAGATCACATCCAAGTCCTCGGGAAATGTGTTAATTGCTCACAGCTCTAACACAGATTTTCAATACATCTGCAAGACACAACACCACACGCTGGTTGGGAGGAGGGGGAAGATCTGATTCTTTTCAGTGTACAATATAAGGCTATTTTGCACATTTCAGCATCATGGCTGTACCCTTTTCTCAAGTCTCTGTCTACTATCCACCATCTTTTTCCCACTGGGTGGTCCACCACTGGATCACTGGGGGTACCCACCCACCACTGATGGCTGCAGCTTGCTCACACACTGGGCCACGAAGTTCAACTGCCCTCCAGACTTGTGACAGGGATTTATGCACCAGGATGGGGGGGGTGGAGGACAGGTGTAACTTTATGCAGTGATGAGCAAATGCTGCAGCCCAGCATCTCGAATATTGAGTCCTGCATCCTCCTCCTGTATCTCAAATCAGTTCCTTATACCTTATCACAAATTGCTGTCTCAAATTAGATTTCATAGTTTCATAGGTTGTCTTAAGAGCTGTGGCTTGAAGCAGTGTGATTTAGGTAAGAAATCAGGAGGAGCAGTTCCTCAAATCAGGACTTCTTTGTAAATCATTCCAGTTGCTCCTGGGACTTCTCCAGCATAGCCAGTTACAGAAATCTGCATTCTCTTTCACCATTATCACCATATTTCTGTGGTTAAATTCTCTCCAATTAATCTGAGAGTAGTAAAATCAGACCTTTTATTTTGCACCAGGAGAAAATCTCAAACTTGCTCAGCTCCACCACATTCTATGAAAATTGCTGGGGCGGAGGGAAGTCTCTGGTACAGAAGAGCTCAGGCCAGCTCCAGCTATAAGCACACAGACCATGACTAGCAGCATCCCACAGACCTTAGTATCTCTTTATATGGAATAAACTAACCAGCTAATCCATATTGCACGTTCAGGACACGCTGTTCCTTCTACCAGGGACAAGCAGGACTTCACTAGATAGGCAAGAGAGATATTACCATCTTTTTTGACAGCACACAATTTAAGAAGGAGGGTCTCTCCTAAAAGAGTCCTTCCCTGTAAGTGCACGGTCAGCCAAGTTCCTATATCTTGACGACTATTCATCCCAGCCTGTCAGTTTGTACAGGCTGAGCTACAGTGATATTAAATTGGTTGGAAATGGGAGATGTCACCTGAACTAAAGTGCCAAAATGCACCTGAGCAACACGGCTCTTTTTGCTGCTGAAACAGAGAAATGAGTAAAACTAACAAAGTTTAAAGGAAAAAGGAATTGCTGAAAGATAACTGGGCAAAACTCTTTTCAAGTGATGGTGCAGCACAGCTGCATCCAGGGGAGCCAAATTTCACCAGCTGGCATAAGCTTAAACAGACTATGTGGTACTCCCTCCAGTCCTCAGGGCAGGCTTGTGCTTATCAAGCTCCAAAGTTTGATCATTAAACCTGATCCAAACTGCTGAGAGACTATTCCTGCAACAGGGGCTCAGTCAGGTGTCTTTATTAATCATGACTAGCAAATATTTTAATTCTGGGACCTTCAGGAGGAAGGGGCGGCGTGGGGCTACGTGCCTTGTTTCATATGAGGAGATGACAACTCAGATCTGCAGTGCCTGATTAATATTTTATGACTGTGATCCGCTGGGTATGCGGTGTAATTCTGGTGCCTTGTTTTGCTCTACGTTCGCTGCATCTCCAATGTTATTTGCAACAGCTTCGTGGAACAACAACAAAAAGAGGTTTCATTCCCGCAGGACAGCATTGGCTGACCTCTCTTATTGCTTCATGTAATTCAGAGGGAGCAGCCGTTAAACAGGAACTGAAAGTGCTTTTCAACTTTTAAAGGGGGAAAAAAAAAAGAAAAAGAAGGCACCACAGATTTACATATAGATAGCATTTCAGAGAAGAATGGTGCTGATTTCTCCTGCCTTGCATTTCTTTACCAAGTCAGCCTAACAGAGCAGCCAGAAGACAAGCCTGCAACAGGGCACTGCTGAATACACATCTCCGTGCCATCACCAGCAGTTCCACACTAGAATTAAAATGACATTAAAACACAATGTGATCAATTAAAAGAGACAATGAAAGCAAAAGGCATAACTTCAAGCACAACTCTACAACTGAGGTCCACCCTGGGACTTTGCAGAGGTCCCTGATAGAACTTTTTACTGAAAAGAGGATAGTAACTTCAAATTTAAGTCACTAAGGATGGGCTTGGTGGGGTCTGTCCTTTGACCAGGTAATTGCTGCGTCCCAGAGGCACCAAAGCAGCCCAGGTACCATACAGCAGACCCGATGCCTTCAAGGAATGCCAGAGTAAAGACGGCTGTTCTGAATCACCAGCATCTTAAGGCATCTCAGAAAGCTTTCTGGTTTCATTATAATGGATGGATGAGGTGATTTTTTTTTTTCTCCCCTGCTATTCAGAGACCTTTAATAGGGTATTACTCAAAACCTCCCATTGTCTCTTAGGAATACGAGTGATGCTTGTAATGAACTCTGTCTTAAGAAGGTATGTGTCAGTGAAAGACTGGGATATTTCTAGATCTTCAGTCTCTTTATGCAGCTTAATGCTAATGAAAGGAAACCATTTTTTGCACACAGTGAAAGGGAACAGATGGTGTCACAGTTCTGCTGTGGAATTTAAACAGAGTGACAACCTATACAGCAGATCATCATCATGGGTGAAACTCTTTCCAGGCAGTAGCATGGAGAGTTTATTTGTTGTGGGGTTTTTTTTAGTGTGTGTGTTTGTTTTCTCCCCCCCCCAATTATTGTTATTTACGTATTACTATACAATATCTTGAAAAGCTGCTTCTTTCCATTTTGCAATGAAACCTAAGAAAATGGTATGATAATCTCGCCATCCTGCAAAACCTCAGAAAGCTGTGAAGGGACAGCTGAAAACAGCACCTCATATTGCAGACTGTGGCTTTCCAGTCATGTTTCTATCCAGACACCAGTCACTGGCAAGCAAACCAATGAGGGCTTAAAAGAGACACTGTCAAGTTGGAAATCACTACCCTGACTGAAATCTGGCCCCTAGTTCTAATTAGGCCTGCAAGGCATACAGACAACGGGGGAAAAAAAAGACTATTTTTAATAATAACTTTCTATTTTATGCTTTTATTTGGCAATATTCTGTGTACATTTCTTTGTTTCATTTCTAGATTCACCTGCTTTCCTCCTAGAGAAGAACAAAGGTAATAAAAAGCAGATTAAAATCCTAGTTGGAAATTTACCAAGAAATATGGAATTTAAATGGACTTTCTATCCCATAAATTGGTTGCTGCTGTTGTTACTAAACCGTTAGTTGAATTTTCCTGACCCTGATAACCGAGTCAGACATGTGCTTTCATGTGCTGATCCTACTGGAGGTATCTGAATCCCCACAAACACTCCGTATGCAACCTGAAGTTTCACAGTTTCTACTGTTTTCATTCTTTCAGATTTATCTTCTTTCAGCCTATTTGAACTGCCTGTATGAGTATTTTATAGTGCATACCACTAAAAGCAACAGATGACATGCTCATCCACTCCATAATTCACATTGACAATAGCCAATCTCGGCTCAGCCCATATCCCACAAGAAAAGGGATTAATCAGGCAGCAACATCCTGGGAGGAAAAACAAAGCTCAGGCTGCTGGGCTAGGGCTTGGACCCCTCCAGGAACAGTCTGGACCCAGTCCACTCTCTCTGAAACTCTGGAAAACATTTGCATGACAACAAACCTATTTTTGCACAGGGGTGGATGATATGCATCCAAAATCACTCAGTTGCAAGCCACACTACAGTCTTTACATTGAGATAGGGAAAAATCAGGTCTTAGATATATCTATAAATTTAAACAGTTCTATTGGCACAAGGCTATTTGCAGCATGCTCAATTCTGATGGGGGGGAAGGACAACAACAATCAGCCTGTAAGGTGCTGTGAAGTCAAATTTATGTATTCAGGCTCGAGTCTGCGTAGATGAGAGGCTCAAGCTCTAGGGAAAGCAAAACAATCCAAGCACCATTGTACAAAGTGCTCTTGTCCCCAGTGGCTGAGTGTGCCCAAGGTGCTGTGGTCCCTTAGGTCTGTAAAACAGCAAAGTCTAAACCTAAGGTCTAAGACTACAAAGAACCTCCACTCTTCAATGCCAGCAAGGACCAGCTTATAATCTCCCCATTTAGCCAGGATACCCATCTATCTATACACATCTGTGGAGATAAATTAACACTTCTTCATTCAAAAGGAGATGCCAGGGCTCTTTCAGAGACCTAGAACCTCAAGTAACAGAGTCCCCAGGAACCATTAATCCCACAACAGCAAACCATCCCTGACCCCAAAAGTGGCATTACTTACAAGAACAATTGTGCAAAGATAGGTTTGGGATGGGAGCACTTCAAGCGTGGAAAAGTGGCAAAAATACTCACAGTGAGTGAATTCTAAAGTCACTCACAGGACTTCACAAGGTGTAACCTGATGATTAACACGTCTGCAGGGAGGGACAACACCACCTTCTAACGCTTCCTTTGAGAAGTGAAACACTCAGGTTTTAAGGCATTTACAGGGCATTTCTTAAACGTGTCAGGTAAAATCACTGCTGTGCTCCAAAGCACCAGGCTCTTCCTGCCGAAACTCAACAGCTATTACACAGCAAGTGCGAAGTGAAGAGGCAGAAAGAAGAGATTGTCAGTAAATAGGGTTAATCCCTGCAGGTAATACCCTTTCCGTTAAATTGTGCAGCATTTTCCAGTCTGCAGATTCTCAATCCCATTTAACATCTCTCTCACGCTGCAAGCAGACACATCTGAGCTCCCACTCTTCTTCCCCCCCATCCCCCCAAATTCTGCAAGGCTGTTTGTGCAGGCATCAGCCAGTTAAACTAAAGGCTGCTGGTACTACCCCGGGAAGCTGTAGGGGGGTGGGTGAGCCGCACAAAAGATCTCCACACAAAAGGCCATCCTTTTCATCCCTTTTTCTTCTTCATTTTCTCCAGCTGAGCCATAGCTTTAGTCAACCAACGCTTAAAAAATAGACCCAAATGTAGGAAGGGTAAGGACTGGGGGAGAGGGGACAATATGGGGCAACACCTATTTTAATACAAACAATCAAATTTGGAGGTTGAGGGGACATGAGGAGCCTTCAGCTTCTCCCTGCATCCAAACGAGCTCTTTAACCTGTTTCTCCAAGGCTTACAAAAATCCATGCAGCACACTACAGATATTTTCCAATTCCCCCACACCCCCCACACCCCTTCCCGGGCGAAGATGTAAAGGGCCTGACAGCAAAAGGACAGTGAACATCTTCCCATTCCCAGCAAGACCCGCACAGTGCCCATAATCACACGGAAAACATGGCTGGCTGGTGCATCGACAGATGCAAAGGAGAAACACCAGACTTAGCCTTATTTAGATCACAGCAAAATTAAACGGGGAGGAGAGGGGGAGGAAGGGAAATAATTGTGGCTGTGTAACATGGCTGCACAATTTTCAAAGCCTCACGACTGCCAGCTTGCAGGGAGCAGGGAAAATGTGTGTCTGCTCTGAAGGGAGCTGTTCCTGCCAGCCCTGCAGCAGAGCCTGCTCGCCCAGCTCTCCATCCGGCGGGCAGGCACGCTGGCCAGCAAGCACCCAAGGCAGGGAAGAGCTGAAAGAGTTTACCTGATCAATGCAACTTCACGGGAGCCGAAGGTAGGGATTCCAGAAGAAATGCAGCAAGGAAGAGAAAAAAATCTGCTTGGATCCTTCTGGCAGTCCACAATCTCATCTACATGCATCCGAGCAAGCCCTGAACCAGCAGCTGCTTCTTTTATCAAGCCACAGGCACGGCAAATGAGTCCGGTTAGACAGTTCAGTCAATGTGAGCTATTCACAGGGTGGCTGTTGTGCGAGCCCGGCTTCTCCTGTCCCCCTGTCCCCGGGTAGGCACCCGCCCACCTCCACATGGCCCTGGATAAACACGGCTCTCACAGCACCCACGGAGCAAACCACATGATCCTGACGAGCAACAGCGCGGGCAAACGCTGACTGGACCTCTCGCTTCTCCCCAGCAAGGCGCCGAGATCTGGGTAAAAAGGCAAAGCCCAAGAGTGGGTTTACTTTAAAGGGAAAAGCCACCTTTTTTTTTTTTTAAATTTTTCCTTTTTTATTTTTTTTCCCCCCCCCAAAAAAGGCGGGAAAAAAAAAAAAAACAAGTGCAAAGATCTGAAGCTGGGTAGTATTTTCCGAATCAACTTAGATCTGAAAATGAAGTGTGACTCTGAAATGAAGTGTCATTCAGACCTAATAAACACAAAGCATCAGACAGAGACCCTGGAGAAAGGCTGACATGGTCCTGGAGAGAGATGCTGACCACGATCCAGCGCATCCTGGGTCTGTACAAAGCCAAGGATTTTTTAGTTTTGTTCTTTTAAAATAGAAAATGTGACAAGACCTTTTCCTCTTCTTCTTTACCTACTGATGAACTGGCTTAAAGTATTCATCTAGAAATAAACACACATTGAAATAAAGCTCTGAAGAGGTGGCAGACAGCACACACTGTCTGGCATCCTTGGGAGTGGGGAGAAAGGCTGCTGGACACAGCAAACAAGAGGCATATGCCTCTTAAATGAGCCATGTCCTACCCATGAGTGGGATCCACAGGGTTAAATACAGAGGAGAAACATCTCTAAAAGCCATTGGATTTTTCTAGCATCACACAAAGGACTAAGCCCTTCCCTCTCTTCCCTTCTCCTCAATGTATCTTTAGGACTAACAGTACCCATTTTCCTCCTCTCCAGTACAGAAGGCAAATATGTATATGGAAGGGTGCTATAAATACACACACAGATATATATACCCTCAAACACAGTTTCTCTTGCTTATCTAAACTCTCCCTTCACAAAGTAGCACAGTTAATTGGAAGAGTCCTGCGAACAATCTGGTCGATTGCTGACGCTGCCTACTTCACATCAGCACTTGCACTTAACTGGGAGTTAGTATAAGCCATCCACATAAACAAAAGGTAAAACACTGATAAAGTATTTAATGCTTAAAAACCCCAGATGCATAAAAAAAAAAAAAGAGTTAATAGAAACAAATCATGTCATAACATCACCTGCTTGTGCAGTTGATTTAAAATTCTGGCTCCTGGAGCCACCACACACAAAACTCCATAAAACCATCTTCCTCTTCTAAAAAGGGAAAGGAGCTCACTGTTTTCAGGGCTCTGAAAGAAAAGTTTGAACTTACTCCTGAAATTCTGTAGAGGCTTAACAAAACAGAGAAGAGAATAAAAATTAGAGAGGGAAAAGAAGAATAATAAAGAAAAGAACCAAGACTCATGCCTCCTGTGCCAATCCCAGCTTCAGAATGCTGTAAGGCTGACAACACCCGAAAGCAAATGGACATTTAATCAGGTTCAGTGTCCAAATGTGACTGTAAGCAGTAAGAAATTTCTTAACAAAGGTAAGACCGAAGTGTGGAAAGCTCTTGGAATGGGTTCTAAATTAATTTCAAACTTGGAAGAAGAAATGAGACACAAAAACATGTACTGGAGAGACAGAGAGGGAGCAGGACCTGAACGGCAAAGCTGTCCCTCTGCCTGCTGGCAATATCCAGTCTCACAATAAGCTCTTACCTTTAATTTGCTCCTGAGTGGGGAGGTCTGGAGCTACCCCTTTGCTCATCTCTACTCACACATTACCTCTCTTGGCTGAAAGGTGAGAGGAAGCAGGAGGCAGGATTGAGGTCACTTTGGGATTGCATTACAGAGTATTTAATAAGCTCGGCACATCACTGTCCCTCATCCCATATGGAATTATGATCCACGATCCAGGGGAAGGGCAGCCTATACTCCCATCAAACCTACAGCTGCTGCTCACATAAATCAGCACACCATGGGCAGCCCCCAGACTGGGTAAGGTCAAGCACTCTAGAGCCATGGGGGACAGCTTTGGTCCTGAGGAGAGGACATGAAATACCTCCCTTCTGTTTTGTTTAGCAAACATGAGCACAGTCGACATGTCCACAGGAGAGGGGAAGTCCACATGTCCACAGAAGAGGTGACTGCACCCCCAGTGCCTCTCCTGGTGATCAGCCAGCACCTCGGGGAGTGACCCACCTCATCTTCCCCCACCTTTGCAGCAAGAGCCACTGCTCAGCATCTCAGAAGGACTCCAGCTGCTCAGAGCACAGGGGCAAAGCTGGTGAAAATTCAAGCAGGAACAAAAGACTGAGTATGCGCAATGCAAAGGTATGCAGGCCAGGTGTGACACCTGCAGTGCAAATACGGTTAGCTGAAAACCTATTTTTCAGGCTTAATTAGAATTTCACCTTGATGAAAAGCCAAACCCCTCCCATTTTAGTCAATAGGAGTTTCTCATTGTCCTTGATAGCAGCAGGACATGGGACATTAGGGGGAAAAAAGAGTTCAATCCATCACCTTGAATAGGTGAAAATGAAAGTCCATTCTTTACTGTCCCTTTTGGTTTTTAAAAGACAGCTTAGAGCATTGCTAGGATTTAACTTAATATTTCTTAAAAATAACTTGAAGCAGGATAAAGCAATTTCTAAGTCATTTTTCTCCTGCATATTTGATCGCTTGTTAAGGGAATGTAATCTAGTTCTCAAAAAATCCCTTGAGAGCTTTCTCTCCAGGGACCTCAGAAGCCCTGGTGGTGTTTAGCAGCCCTGCAGTATCCCCTCAGACCATGATGGCAGTGCCACTCTGGTACAGATAACACACTGCCTCTGCCTTCAGCCTCCTGCCCAAATGCTAATGCTCACCACCTAGTCCTGGAGTTGTTGGCCAAGACTCTGTAGAAAGGAATAAAGGGAGGAGAAAAAACACAGAGACAACCTTAATGCAGCCTGAAAGTGTGACTTTAGAGAAAAACGGAGCCCATATCCACAGGATTCTGTGTTGCTGAGAGGGAAAAAGGCAACCTCATGCTTTAAAGATCACTGGCAGCACAACTGGTCGGTTTCCAACTTCTCTCAGGCTCTAATTTGGCACTTACTTCACTATTATTTATTTCAGGTAGAGCAGCAGAGGAAGGAAGATGGTACAACCCTGGTCAATGTGGCCTGATCAAACATCTCAAAAATAAAATCTCAGTTCATTGCTTCATTGTAAGCTGGTCCTTCACATCCTTATTCTTGCTAAACAAGGAATATGTGCCTGTACCCTTGGAAAACAAATCTTTCTTCTTCCAGGTTCTTATGCAAAGACACATGAATGAAGCACAGTTCTGAAAAGCAATATTCACTGTAATTGACTATGTGCACTGCTTTCCTCTTCATATTCATTGATTTTAGGAACAGACCATTTAATATGTACTGTATAAACCAGGCCTAAAATTTCAGTGAGTTCCTCTGATACTGAGCCTAGGTAGGTAAGATTGCACAACTACTCCAATCTTAAAAAAATCTCAAAACAACAAAAAATCCCAACCTATAATGTTTTGATATTCCTTCTGGCTTTTACATACAATGTCTCGAAGCATGTATTGGAGTGACTTCCTCTGAAAAGCAATGTTTTTACTGATAAATGGAAATATACTGAATATAGATGTTGAAAGCATCTAGTTTTGAAAAAGTCCAATATGGAACTTTTACTTGGACTTCTGCTAGACTTGTACACTTCAATGTGAATTGTTTGCTTGTTTTACAAGAGCAGAACTATGACAATTCTTGAAGTGTAATAAAACTAAAACTTCTCCTTTTTAAACTTCTCCATGGATTTGTATAATAAAATAATCTTTAAAAGATATCCTTCACACCACGAAGTATTACAGTTAAGCAGATTCTAGTTGATTTATAGTAAATAACACTTTTAATAATCACAAAACAGCAAGAAGACAACCTTCTTACCTAATAAACCATTCTATTAAAGGAAACGGTGCTTGGTGTACTGAATCAGAGAAGCATTTCACCCAAGTGGTCAATGACTAATATTTTACCAGTATACAACCCACAAGCAAATTATCAGATGCTTTATTTACCTGTACCTGAAAATCCCTTTCTCACCCTTAGAAGGCACACAGCCCCCTGAAGAGCAAGAGCGTTCCCCCCGAGCACCATGCGGACAGCAGTTAGTTTTGATGTGTGTAGATGAAAGTAGAATCAATGATGGTAAAAGGATCTTTTACAGTTTCATCATGGTGTTTATTGCTGTATCCCAGCCTCGCTCAGATTGCAGAGGCCCTCTGCTATGCATAATTTCAGGTTTATTTCCCTTCCATGGAGTATCTCTTTTTCTCACATTAGGAATGAGCAAAAAAAGGACCGATCAGTTTTCCTGTGCTTAATAGATTCTGGCACAACCTGGCCTCCGCTATAAACAAATAGCCTCAGCACATGAAACCCCTGAAGACTGATTAAAAGCAAGCCTGATTTCATCTGCACTGGTTGCGTGCAGCCATTAATATTGTTAACACACAACCTTTTGTTCTGCCTAGCTGGAGGGCAGCTCACATTGCACTCAGCTGAGGCACCTCTGAAGGTATGTTCACTGCCAGTGACATGTATGATTATGTTAATGGTGCTTAATGTTTCTTTAACATAAGGAAAACTGACATTAGTAATACAGAAATTGATACTGGGATGTAAAGTGATGCCATTAAGTTCAGGAGTGGAAGTGGCCTTGCTGCCAATGCAGCCACACAGATACATAAATGCAAGGGAAGAAAGCATCTGGGCTGAGATGCCTACAGCTGATGGGCCATAAACAACTAGGTTTTCCTTCAAAAGAGCTGAATCCTAAACATGGCAATGCTGGTTTTGGGCAGAAGAAGATGGGAACACTGGGAATGTTCAGGAGAGCATGAGAGCAGAGGGGCAGTGAACCAAGAGACCATTCTTTTGAGTCCACAAAACCCCGGGAGAACCCCTATAAACGCTTGTGGCAGGAAGAAGGTTTGTACTTTCCTGTGCCTTGTGTCACTTTCCTAGCACTGATTCAGTGTTCTAGGATTGGAAAATTATGTCTGGCTTTCAGGTCTGGCAGGACATGGGTACAGGCACACCATCCACACTAACAACCCAGTGCCTGGCTGCTCCCCGCTGAGGGAGCTGGACAGATTTACTGCAGCTGTAACTCTGGTCCTTACTATTTCTTTAATGGCCTAAGAAAAGGATAATTTTAAATCAAAATTAAGTGATGTAAACTCTAGGGGAAACCCTTCAGACAAAGTGATCAGGATACAATGTTCCCTGTAATACTGAAACATTAGAACCAAAGTTGGACATTTTTAGACATGAGCTGACAAATATAGGACGAATACAAAGCTGTCCTCACTCCTCCCCACCTTCATGTCTTCTTTGAAAATAAACAAACAGAAGAATAAACCAAGTATTTTAGAAAGTGACAGCCACAACTCAGCTCATTACACACTGGAAGCCACTCCACCCACGGCCCCTGGGAACGCTGCCTTCCTCACATCTGCTGCTCCTGACACTAAGCTCTTAACGTGAGACAGGCTCAGAGATGCGGCCAATTGATATCAACAGAGCCACTTGATGCAATTTATTCCATTTTCAACCATTTCATTTTAACGACCACTGCAAAGCCATGCTGTAGGAGACTAGACTTAACCCTAAACCAGTGCAATTCAGATCACAGCTTCTAGTCTGCCAAGATATGCTGTCCATCCAGACCAGCAATAAAATCTCATTAATTTTAGACTAGCATGATGCTTCTCAGAAGTAAAGGACACCTGGCAGCACTCTACTCATCCACACAGACTTTAATCAATAAGAACAAAAATAATAGTAGAAAACCTTGCAACCCTGGTGATCCAGTTGCAGCATACTCTGCCATTTTGACCTATGTGATGACAAGCCCCAGGAGCTTGGCTCATTCCTGCAAGGTGAGAGCCAGCTCTCTTTCCCAGAGCACTTCTGCCTTGCAAGCTGCATTCCTGAGAGCCATGTGACCTTCCCCAGCCAGGGAGGCTATCTCCATTTCAGCAAGATTTTGAGATCCTTCACCCATGGGTGAGGATAATTCCCTGAGCACAGATGAACTGGGGAGCTGGTTTGCCTTCCCAGCTCCTTCATTGCCATGCTCCTCATCTCCTTGTTTCCAGCTGATGCCTACAACTTCACACCTTGCTCAAGAGGTCCACAGAGAGGCAACGGTTTCCAATACAGGTTTATGCATTGCCTTGGTACAATGGAATCAGACTTTTTATATGCCACTGCCAACAACTAAGCTTGGCAAGCCTGTGAAATACCTGTTGAATGACACATGCCACGAGAAACATTCCATCAGCAGTTCAGAGGCATGTTGTGTCCCACTGCTCCACTGTGCCGTAGAGTCAGCCTGAACCTTCCCATGGCCCTCAGCAGACCTGCCAGGCTCGACAGCCAGCCCCCCTGCTAAGTCCCCTCTCCTTGCTGGGGATGGGGATTACTCCCAGCATCTGTGCCCACCCAAGCCAAGTGGCCATCCTGCACTTGAACTGCTCAGGACCTTCAAACTGCTTAGAAGGCACAGCCTGACCACCCACCCTGTGTTACTGCAGACTGATTCATGGCCCACCTGCAACTGGTTCTTTAAATTCTGTCCTAAAATAATATTCTGTGATAGAAGCTGTTCTTATTAATTGAAACACAGGAGAGATCAGGCTGAGGATTAGAAACCACATCTCTAATTTTGATTAGTTAGGAACCTGCAATATACCTTTATTCTTTCTTTTATTGTTCCATCCTAAAGATAATTTTCCTCAGTTCTGCTACCAAATATCAGGTACTAAATAGCTAATTCTTTTTGTTTACACCTTGGTGAAATAGCAAGTAATAGCAAGACCTTAAATAGAGTATGGACTCTTTGGAATTCAATACACTTTACACAAGAGCCAAACAACAGCATTCCTACTTATTAAAAAAAGACAAGCACAAAAGGACACAGAAGGAGGGAGGTTATTTTCCTAAAATCAAGCAGCCCAGCAAGGGGAGCACTGAGATTTTGACCCATGGCTCCTGAATGCTCAGTGTGCTGTCAGCTGGGACCACGGCTCTGCTGGGAAGCCTCAGCCATGCTCTCCAGCCCAGTGGCCCCAGGAGCTGAGGAGAACACATGAGTGAGATTCAACGCGGGTTGAATCAGCCTCATATCCCACCCCTGCACTGAGAAATTCTCTGTCTGAATACAAATGCTGAATCCCAGCTTCACTGCAGAAAACTGCAAGGATTAATGCCTCACACCAGCCTATTATAGGCCTCCCATTAAATTGTACTCAAAGACAAAAAAGGATTGGTTTTGAATTTTCTTTTAAAATTAACTAAATAGATGTGCACTGTTCAAGAAAATCACCTCCTTCTCAGACACTAAACAGCCCAAGATGGTTTATTAGAAGCAAGAATATGAAAAGAGAAGGTTGGTAGCTGCTATGCATGTCTCCAGCCAGATTAGATCACCAGCAAGTGTCCCAAAAAAGGCAAGGGACAACACCATCAGCCATGTGGAACGTGATTGGTTCAATGACATGATGGTTCAAGAGACACAAAAGAGGATGACTTCCATCCACTCGTTTTGAAAATGAAAACCTGTCTCTGCCTTTGTCTCTCCTCTGGTGCAGCTGCAGCTCTGCAGCCAGATGCATGTAACAGTCGAGGGAGCGAGTACAGGGCAGCAAAATCCTGGGGTAGGATTTGTTTTATAGCAAAATTACAGAGCAGGTCCACTTTCTGGAAGATGCTGTACTAACAAAGAATAATGAGACCAATTCCTGCTCCAAGGCACCTACAGCTAAGTAGCAACGATCCCTCACCCATGACCCATTCTGCTATGCTGTTGTCAGTCATTCAAGCCATGAAAACGTGGATTTAATGCATGCAATAACTCACCCAAACGCTGTGAATTACATGGCAAAGTTTCTCTCACTGAGAATGGACCATTAGAGTGCCAAGGGCTTTTCAGCAGTAGGAAAAGTGCGTATGCAATAGGGGCAAAATAAACCTCCTGCCACTTTTCCAATGGGATTCATAATCCCGTCTGGCCATCTAATGGCCAGGTCTATGCCCATTGTAGAGAATTTTATGCCAGGTTTCTGAACAGTTACATAGCATTTCAATTCAAAAACAAAACTCTAACAAGCCTTGACTAAGCCTGAACACCAGAGATCCAGCAAGGAACCCAGAGAAGTCCACACAACGTTTTAAATCCCAGTGCTCTGGTCTTTTAATACATGATAACTGGGAAGTAAAATATATATTAGAGCATGAAAATAGTAAGCATCTAACTGAGAAAAAGAAACATAGTAAAGTAAATTACAGTCATAAATCCCTCTCAAAGACAGAAAAAACAGTATTTTGAATTTTAAGTATTATCAGTCCAAATAAAGGTAAATTATTTAGCTCAGTGTGATTTTTAAGCTGACTCAATATCCTTCTATAATTATGTGCCTGCTTAAAGCTGAAATGTCTTCATGCTTGAGAAGAAAAGCAGATGAAACACAGCGTGAACACCTCTGTGTGTGATGACTCTGGTGTGGCAGTTCTGTCCCCAGCCTGCTGGGGTTTGCAGGATACGCGTCACCTTTCTGTGCCTCAGTTTCCTTCTCAGACAACCACCACCTACTGAACTTCATTTGGCATTGAGCTCATTTGGAAAACCACAATCTACTGGTGGAAAGCACCAACCCAGTTTCTTAATTTTTTTCCTTCATCCTCCAAGTAACCCATTGATAATTACAAGGCAAAAAGAGCCATTCTCACACTTCTAAAAGCAACTATATCACAACACTTGTTATCAGAGCGATGTGAAAACACAGACAGCCAACCCACAGAAAAGAACCTGCATGGAGAATGGGTGGGAAAATGGTTTACCCCATTCCCATCTCCATGGCCACTCTAAGGGGCAGGCAGCCCAACCCAACCTCATTCCACAGCTAATCCTACCATTTTTGGAGGCCTTGGGCATGTTGGCATCCAGCTATTAGTACATAAACCCATAGGCTTTACTGACAATCTTAGACTTAGTTATCTGCATCTTTTTGAAATATAGAAACATGTGGGAAGAAGCAGTGAGAACTTTTAAAAATTGCAGTACTTTGATCCTAATTAACAGAGTTGACTAAAAGCAAAATATGTAGAGCTATTTCTCACAATATTTTTCCACTATCCCTAGACAGAGACTTTTTCCTGGCACTGTTTAAAATTAATGAAGTAAATATGTTTGCATATTTATCTTTTCATTACATGGAAACAACAACAAGGAAAACAGATTGAACTGATAGCAGAATTCTTCCACTCCAGAGCAGCCTAGATGTGGGTTTTGTTTCAGTTCATACAATGTAGCCCAAATCAAAACAGCAATGCAAGTTCACTGGCCACGTAAGTAATCAGTTTTATCCAACAGAGCTACTACAAAATAACTGCTGTAGGAACTGACCCCTTCATTTTGTTTTTGTCTCTATGGAGAAATACTGGAATGGTTTTCAAGGAAAACAACATCTTTCCTGGAGTCTAAAAAACAAACCATTTGCCACTTGCTCCACACCAGTAACAATAAATATACAGTAAGTCCAATGCTATAATACAGCTAACAGGCTCAAGCAATGGAAAAATGAGACAGGACATACCATGCATGTTCATTAGGACTCTTGTATTAATTCCCAAAAAGATCTTTGCATTTTTTGGAACCTGGAGCCCAGAATCTGCAAACAGAAGTACCTGAGAGATCAGCGGTCCCTCTACCACACTGCAAACCATGGTCTGGACAGGATTTTACACACATGAGATGGGAGGAACAGAGGAACCAACCTTCAGGATGAGCTGCAGCTTCAGCAAACTCCATGTAGAGAAGGTAGCCAGTTTGCACAAGTTCTGCTCAAAGCTGCCCATAGGCCCCAGGAGTGAGCAGGTCCCAGAGCTGGGAACAGCAGGATGTGTGTGATTAAAATGTGTGCAAAGAAAGCAAGAACTGGAGCTTGGCCTTGCAGGGATGTTAAGCAGAGGCAAATACCAAGAGACCTTTCTTTGAGTCTGAAAACTGTCAGCTTGCTCCCAAGTCTAATTGGCCTCAACATCTCCCTGTCCAGGAAGATCCTACTCATTGCCACAGCATGGCACACAGAGGGAGGAAATCCTCCTGCCCATCAAGTCCCTTCAGTTAAAATGGACCCTATAAAATAGCCATTATATTGCTGGCTAAGCATCTTCTTGCCCTGGGAGATGGTGAGAGAAGATTGTATCTGGCATCAGAAGTCACCTCTTATCCAATTTCACCTTAATTATCACGGATACAATAATTCAGGAAAAACGAGATATGTTTTTCTCCAAGGGTCACAAAGGCTAAATAAATGTGATGGATTTTGTGCTACTCAATGATTCCTAGTTATGCCTTGATTATTATATCGATTGCCATTAGGAATGCTGAGTACCCATGATTGAAGTGATAATTAAAACGGCAAGTTGCACTCGGCAGTAGTTCCTCTGTTATTACAGAGCTGTAGGTCTTGGGCTGGGCTGTTCACAGCATCGATTACATGTGTACACACTATGGAAACTCAGATTTCAGAAACTGGAGAAAAAAAAGACAAAACAACTCTTATCCCTTCTCCATCATCACATACTAGAGAATTAACTAGCATGCAGAGTTATTAGCTTTTTGTCTACCTGGAAGAAAAGAGCAGAGGACACTTTCAACCCTGATGATGGCTTTTCGACCACAAAATTTTGCTGTTTTCATGTCTGTGATGCTCTAGAGGAGGATCTTGCTTTTGTGAAGCTTCATCTGCTGCACAGCTTTCATTACAGCTTTGGCACTTGGAGATGGAACTATATATAGACCAACCATTCCTAACTTTCCTCCTAAATGGCACTATGCAGATGTCAGCTACACCATCAAGCACAGAAGACAAAAAAACCTCTCAAACCTCCCATGCTTCTCAGCTTGTTTCTGGTCCATCAGTTAGGAGGTTTTGGTTTTCTTGACAAAGTAGCTTTCTTTTCTTTTTCAGAATAAAAATGAGCAAGATCATTTAAGTGACACTGTGGTAAATGGCACAGTAACTACAAAATCCTTTCTTATTTTTTTTTTGCCACGAAAGTCTAGGAAATAGTGATGGATCTCAAAAGTAAATGTTGTCTATGTGCATAAAAGGGTTTGCTCTTTGAACCTCACAGAGATGACACAGTCATGACTGTATAAAAGTGTGAGCATTTTCTTATATTTTGCAACAATTGTCAAGCCAGTGAAAGCTTTATTAGATTTTCATCCACATGTGAAGACAAGATTTAGTGCTCTAGTGGAATAGACAATGTCAGAAGGGTTTTAAATTGCAATGCTATCACTTTAACATCTTTAAGGCACTTTTCAGAAGATAAACTCATCTGCCTATAATGACTAAATGACACAGTAATGGAGAAGAGTTGAAGATTTTCTTACAGTAATAAAAGGAAATACTTCTCCCAGAGAGGGAAAAGCAGAGAGCTATGCACTTCCAAGAAATACTTTTAAGAATCCTTAAAAATAATGGAAAAAATAAATACATATACGATATACACACACACAGACCAAACCAGGACTGATGTAGGTCTAGATTTCTGACAACTATCACTTCAGAGAGGTAAAATGAAAAAAAAGCCCAAACCCTAAAACACTCAGTACTTGATGCAGGAACACACTTCCAAAAAGGAATTGGCAGGGGATGGTCCTAGGATTGCTCAGAGCTGTTGGCCAATGCTAGCACTCCATAAATTTCCAAAATGGAAAAATAAATACATATACAATACACACACACAGACCAAACCAGGACTGATGTAGATCTAGATTTCTGACAACTATCACTTCAGAGAGGTAAGATGAAAAAAAAAAACCCAAACCCTAAAACACTCAGTACTTCATGCAGGAACACACTTCCAAAAAGGAATTGGCAGGTGATGGTCCTAGGATTGCTCAGAGCTGTTGGCCAATGCTAGCACTCCATAAATTTCCAAAGATAGTTAAGTAATATGTAGTATAAGTATCACATACATGATGCATAGAAAAAGCTGTCTTATCCAAAAGGCCTCAAAGAGTAACAGTAAAAAAATCACTGTTGTCACTAATCCTTCATGAATCACCCCTGGCTCTATACAATCTATAGTAAGCTATAGTAATTCCTATAGTAATCTATAGTAAGATTTTATTCTCTCCTGTGTTTGCACGAAGAGAAAGCAGTGAACAAAGTTGTTCCACTACTTTGCAAACAGAAACTGAACTCTAAACAAAAGATTTTGTGGGTGCATGAGCACAGTGATCTACACGTTTCCCTAGCTGCTAAAGTTCTGAAACTATTGTCATCAGAAAACACTGCTCATCATAGGCTTATGTGGTACAACACACACAGAAATGTACTTCAAGGCATGATTTGCAACTGAAAGCCAATTAGAAGGCAATGC
Source organism: Merops nubicus (assembly GCF_000691845.1). Taxonomy (NCBI): domain Eukaryota; kingdom Metazoa; phylum Chordata; class Aves; order Coraciiformes; family Meropidae; genus Merops; species Merops nubicus. The sequence goes on from NW_008595610.1 coordinate 21,672, forward strand.
CAGTATAGACCCTTCAAAACTTCCTTTGTCCTTCAATTAGACTCTTCATTTGTTTGCATTATTTTGTTCAAATTCGTCGCAATAGCTGGTCACTTAGTCAATGTTTTCCAAAACCAGAATTCTGTTTTGCATATGCACTGATGCCAAATAAATTTCTCCATCGTAAAATAACAGTTGTAATCCTTTTTTCCCAGATGAGTGCTAGAATATAAATATGTCCATTTTATGAGAATGCAGGACCATGAATGTTTATTAAAAGTATACAACACATCAAACTAACAGCAGAAGCCAAAATACACACTATGATTTTGATCTTCTTGTCAATACTTGCATGCACAAATAAGGAGAATTCATACTTCCCATTCTTCCCACTTAAACTGCCACAATCCTGTTTTTCAGCTTGAAAACAATCATATATATTTTCCACAAAAGATTCACTTATCTTTTATATTACACAAAGGGCAATTCTTTTGATATTGTCATCTCAGGTCACATTTAACAATACTTGCAGATACAAAAGCACCACCTTAAATCAAACAAAATTTTGGGGGAAAAAAACCTATGCATACATCTTGCAAAACATCTGCAGTTTTGGGGCACTGGAAGATACATTTTTAAAGTTTTGGCTGTCTAGGTGTCAGAATGTTGTAGGAGACCGGTCACTGCTGCTGTTCCCTCACACTGAGAACAAGATTGTTGTGTCTGAGCTGGAATGTCAACCATGCTACAATGACATTATGGTCTTTCTGGCTTTTGTATTCTTCATGATGAACATTTCAGAAGGTAGCGCCAAGGCAAAGCTGGGGTGCAGCTGCTTGGTATTACAGCAAGCCATACTACAACCATGGACTGTCATACTGGTATCTTTACTTCTACATGTAACTACAAAAAGTTGACAAAATCTATGTATTTTTCATTCTTGGCTCTGAGGCAGTATCTTGGTTTGGAGATAAAAAAATCCCTGTAGGTGTGTGAGCTTTCTGGGGGAGAGGGAAGATGAGAATAATGGTGCTTTTTTCCCCGAGTTTCTTTAAAATGATCTGACGTTATCAAGTGCTGCTATCTCAACATTTATGGGTCACTACGTTTTATAAAACAAAGCAGATGGGTTGAATTAATGATGGGAATGGAAAACAAGATGAATTTATCCTGTAGGACAGCTGATAAAACCTGCAAATATTAGGGTTTGCTGATGGCAAGGGTTTGCTGATAAAAGACTTCAAGGACAGACAACAAGGTTCTCCCTGAATTCATTGCAAATTGGGATTTTCAGACCTAGTGGATGTTGGCCTCTGTTCAGCCTAAAATGAACGGTAAAACTCTCCCTTTCATTGACTGGAGGAGAATCAGCCCAAGGAACAGAGCTCAAAATTATAACTCTTGGCTTAAAGTTAAATAATAAACTGATGATTCTTACTAAAAACTAAATTAACTGTCACTACGAGGGCATAAATTGTTGCAAGTGAAGCTGCTACAAAAAGTTCTCAAGTTTGACCATTCAGGATGTCACAGGTACTGGGAAAATACCCCATTGTACATTTTTCTCCAAGAAACATAAGGTCAAAAATTAACAGCTAAACCACAGTGAAGAGCATGTCTCAATTAACGTCACCCCTCTCTTGTGCTTGCAGTCTCCCCAAACCTCCTTCTGAAAAGACCTTGTCCCATGCAAATACAATCCATCATATCAGCACAATTAAACCTAACGGTACCATAAAGTCAGTGAGCATCTGGAATTATTGATAAGGTTTCAGTTTATGGACACTGATGAGGAAATTGCTGTTTTCTTTTACCTAACGATGCAGCTATTATGGATTTGGGGAGTCTGAGCTCGGGGGCTTTTTCCCCTCTTTTCAGTTTACCAGTCTGCTACACCTCTTCACTCAAGTATACAAGCCAGATCAGTGGCACTGAATTTCTTCCAGTTTTACTCTTGAAATATGGTACATATATTTAAGGAAGTTTTCTCATCGGTTCAACAGCTTGTCTTATCCTGATGCACTGGAATAAAGAGACAGCTCACTTTGGCCATATGTTTCAGTTGTTCCTCTCACTCCCCCGCTGTCTTTCCACACATACCATGACCGTGGACAACCTCTCCTTAAGTGGGCAAACAAATGGTTTAAACTCAGATTTGCACACTGTTTGCTGACTTCTGGAGGCTCCAGGATCCAACTCAGCTTTATCATTTCAGGCAAACATATTTCTGACAGACACCACGTTAATTAGAGCAGCTCAATTTTGTTAGCTTGACGACAGATTAAAGGCCAGGATCTCAACCAGCAGAAATCAGTGTTGCTACCCTGAAATCCATGGCACTACACTGATCTATGCCAGCTGCAAGCATGGCCCCAAGTCTTTTACATTGTTTTGTACCCTCTTACAAAATGGGATTTTTAATTTTAAATGTTTTCAAGCCTGTATGTGTGGTCCATAATCTACTTGCCCAGGGTAGGGTTCAATGACATTCTTTCAGTGGCCACTTCAAATTTTCTGCCCCACCAAATGGTTTAAATTAATGAAGAAGAATATAGCTGAATTTCAACTTAAGAGGGGCCTTTTCATCCTTATACAATGAAGGCAGAAATAAACCAAGTAACATCTCATCTTTTGGGACCTCTGTAGGTGCCAATTGCTGCGGATAGTCTGTCCTTTATATTTATCTGAAACTGTTTGGTGTGTGTCTCCTTAATGTCTCACATCTCAATGATGTGAGCTATCTACAGTTCAAATCAATCCTGATTTCAATTAATGAAAAAACCAGAACTGACAAATTCAGATCCAAGATCTACTCGCAAAAGCCTTGTTTAAGCAGCCTCCCAATACAGCCACAAAAATCTCAAGGACCAAAAGCCCAAACATTAGGATTCTCCGAAACAACAATCTCACTAGGCAAATGGCATGCTTAATGCTGGGAAAGATCTGCAGTTAAAGGGGAGCCTCTTCTTAAGAGCTCTTCTATTCTGGGTCTTGGGGGCCCTCACCTAGTCTTTATTAACCCTTCTAAGAAGTAGCAGGACATAGGCACCAAACCTCCCTCCTTATCCCATTGACAGTAAGATACCCACTATGTGTCTCAGTCCAGGGACTGCCCTGTATCACCCCCACACAAGCAGCTGACCTGGATGTGCAGGGATGAGTTCAAAGAAGGACTTTTACATCAAGTTGGTCCATGCCTGTTATTATAGCCATGGGCATTAGCGAATCTCATCAACCATCCATCTGACCTCACACCAGAGGTGAGCTGCCTTTGTTTTGATCAGGAAAAGAAAAGAGGATAAAAATCCATTAAAATGAACCAACTATAAGAGGCAATTGAGACTATCCAATTTACTTAAAGTAGATATTATGCCACAAAACATTTCAACAACTAGATGTTTGGTCTATTTTTTAAAAGTTTCAGTTAGTCATGAACTTCAAAACATTCAGTGGCTTGATAGGAATAAATATGCTTATCCAAGCCTGTGACCTGACATAAAAAGAGCTGCAGTGATTTATGTCAGCTGAGGAGGTTAAACCAGGAGACGGGCCACTCTTGTGAAGGAGGAGGATTTTTTGCTGTTACAACTGAAGTTTAGAACAATCCAAAAGAAAACACCACTATTATGTCTGATCTCTCAGGACAGGCAAAGAATGTTTCACCCTGTAATTCCTCCATCAGGGCTATAACTTCAGCTTTAACAACTGCAGTACCTTTTAAGAGGGTATTTAAAGTATTTGGATGTCTCCAAGACTGGAAGAATCCAACTCATCCCTTCAGAAGTTTGTCAAGACCTATTTTATATGTAGTAAAGCAACAAAACAATGCCAAGGTACTTAACCAGTTCTTAACCAGTTCTTAACCAGTTGTTGTGACAGGCAAGAGGTGTCTTTTTTTTTTTTTTTTTTTTGTTGTTCTTTTAAATCTCTAGCTAGTGTCCTGCAAATTCCTAATTTCTTATTTACAAGGCTGAGGTATTTCCAGACTGAAGAGTGTTGTCCTGTCAGCTACCAGGATCAGAGCAGCACTTCTTTGTACAAATATACACATGCATACATTAAAAAACTTTCCCATCAAATTAGTAACACAACAAATAAACAAATTAAAGTCCAACTAATGAGCACATATTATAATTGCACTGACTGATTATCCCCCAAGTCAGAGGATGCTCATCTCCTGAAACAACTCAAGAAATTTAATAGTAAGTGACTTGAACCAAACTGGGCACTGGTGAGTGGCCACTATATAGCAGCATCAGAGCTGAAGACCCTCCTCCTCCATCCAAAATTATCTCTAGCCCCACTAAAACAACAAAGCCCAGATCCAGAGCTCACCTGAAAACAATGGGGCCAGGTCAAACACAAGTGCCCTCTCTCTGGCATACCCACAGAACACAACTGTTCTCTCTGAAACTCCAAAACCACAGATCAGAAGGGAATTAAGACAATTTATAGTTGGAAAACTCGTACCTGGAATGCATCATGGCTGCAAAGGAAACATTCTCCCCTCGGTTCTCCACACAAAGCCGTTTGTAAGCACAGCAAAAAAAATACTGACTGCTAAAATTGCAGGGTTTTTTCATTCCAAAACAAGTTTCCACAAGCTCTCCATAGCTACTCCATTTTCTAATATCTCTTGTCCAATAAGAGACAAGTTTTAAACACCAAAAAGACACCTGTCTGTATTAAAAATTAACTACCTGTAAAATGACATTTTTTTTTAATTAAGTATTTTTTTTGGCAGAAGCCAGACTTTTCTTTTGGCCACAGTTCTGTAACTTGCAAATGTTTTAACTGATCAGGGTCATATTTAGTTGAGCATTTTCATCTAAGCTTGCAAATAAATAACACAGATTTCACAGGAACTTCTAAACATTTCCATAGCAAGAGAATTCTGAAAACTTTGGCAACTAGTAAGCCTATCAAGTAATTTAAAAAAAAAAAAAAATTGTATCCTGTATTATAAAAAGAATAGTTTTATGATCATTTAAATCATTATTATGTGGGCTGACCATACAAATACTGGCTGGGCTGTACATTGCACTTCATCAATCTTTTTCCAGCTGGATTATGCACAGAGTTGTTTGCTGTTTGATCTACCCACATCTGATCTCACACAGAAAAGTACAAATAATGAGCATGAACAACTTGATGCAATGCATGGGAATGCAGACTTTTCCCTTTAAATGCTTCACTTTTACTGATCAGACTGAAAAAAATCTGACTCCTACAGGTTTTTCCTTCCATCATTTGAATGATCCCATCATAGTGACAGTGTCATGAGTTTACCCTTCTCGTTTTCCAAAACTCTGCACACAGGTAGGCTTTAACTGGAAATTAAAGTCTGAGTATTGGCAGCACTCTGTGATGTTCTGAGCAAGAATTACACCTTGCAGTTTGAAGTGTGCTACAAAAAACTACAGATATGTAGGTTTTCATTACATTTTTTGAGATTTTTAATGAATTAGTCAAATTCATCAAATTTTCCAGCATTCTAGTGATCAGCAAGTCCATGTGCTCAGCAATACTGAGTGCACAAGGATAGATAAATGTGGCATTATTTTTTCTCTACTTTTTAACTTTGATATTACTGTGCTGACCCAACGCAGTATCATTTCTGCTTCCCATTTTCCAACTAAACCATTAGACTATCTAATATATCAAGTTATTTTGGGAAGCCAATTTAGGTGATGATTAGTTACTGAATCTATTGTAGAAAACATAAAAAGCACATAGGCACAATTTAAATGTGAAGTCCTATTTTGGTATTAAACCACTCAGCTTCCATTTGACAGCACAACATTCAGAGACACAAATTAGCCTTTATCTATAATTATATGTGTGGATTTACAAAAAAAAAAATAAATATTTTGAAAGATTTTTACTGGGAAAACAATCTTGAGACTAAACAACGAGGCATTCATATCAGTCCCTGCCTTGTTCAAAGTAGGTAAAAATGGTATTTTGAGGTATAGTTCCCAGGCAAATTGCATGCAGCACAGCTGCTTCAGAATTTGCAGGCTTCTTTTTTTGAGAGAGCTCTCACTTCTTTCATCTCAGGAAACAGACAAGCATTTGAACTTAATGACCATGAAAATGATGTGGCCAGAAGCGTATACACCACTAAGAACTCAACATTAGATTGCCCAAGCATCTCCGAGTCCCAAAGACAGACAAGTGGCACTCACAGGCATCACTGGCTTGATTTAATTTTATTTTTGACCAACCCTTCCTTTGTTTCAGTCTGCTTTTCTTTTTTTCTTTTGGTTTTTATACATTTCCAGTGGTGCAGAAAGCTTCTGTGCATCCTCAACACAGGCTTGGTTTTGGTATGAGAATACACAGCAGAACTGTCCTTTTTAATTTTACCTTTAACAATGAAAGTCAGATTTCCAAAGCTCCATCTACAATACAATATTTTACCAAGTGAATGTATTTCTTCCCTTCCTTCTAAAGGCAGCACCATAAAAGCTGCACTTTAATAATTACATAGTGCTTTTCAGCCACCGATCCCAAAGAGCTTTAAAAAAGGAGCGTATCATTAGCTTCAAGTGCTGGGAGAAAATAAGGCAGAGGGGGATGAATTCTCACTGTTACTTGTATTTTGGGAAGGCAGGAGGAACTCTAATGTAACTAGAACCCTACAGTACCATGTCTTCTACACAATGCCAATTAATGGAGGGCAAAGAGCAGTCAATACGGGTGCAGCTCCACAGCAGCCCAAGCAAATCCAAGCCCCAGGTGGAATCCTACCTCCTGGCTGTTCTTGTGAGAGCTGGGCCATTCCAGCAGAAAAAGCAGTTAGCTTCTGATGCACTGGAGCCTCAAAAGGTCTACTAGAACTGGGCAAAAACCTGCCATAAGTGTGTTGCTTCCTTTCTTCTCCTTCACTCCTGTCTTTTCAGGAAGATAACAGATCAGCAATTAAAGCAAGCAAGCAGTGCCAGTGCAGTAGGTACCATCTATATATAACTCGCCATGGTCATTGTTACCGTGTGTCAGCTGCAGAATACCAAAAAACTGAGACTGATAAATTTAATATCAGGTGGCATTTAAGCTGCTGACAGTCTATTAAGCCCACTGTGCTGTAGGATGCCGGCACTTAATTACTGAGATGGTATCAGACCTCACAGTCAGCATAGTGAGGTTCATACTGGCTTGCTAGAAGAGCCCAACAAACCTTTTTTTACTAAAACTTTAAGCTAAAGCAGCTTTGAATGCAGGAGCTGTTTTAGTCCTACTGCTGCTCAGAGTTTGGGCAGTCTGTAGGCGGTGCCAAACAGCAGCAGAGACCAAAGGAGCAGCCCCACCAGCTCCTAAAGCATTTTTCTATAAAGCAGGATTATTCCTCCTTGCTGCTGTTTCATGTAACATTTTGAAATTTTTCTTTTTTATTTTGTCCTCTTCTTGAAACAAAGCCAACACCTAAGAAAATGGCTCTTTGGAGGGCAGAAGTTCTCAAGATTGAGATAAACTGTGGCAGGATATGCAAAAGATGAATCACTGCACCCAGCTATAACACTCTCCTATTAACAGAGCTTGCAGTATCTTAGGACACCACTCCAGCTCTCACTGCCACAAGTCTCAATGCATAAAGATGAGATTTGGCAAACTGGACTGGTACAAATCACAGAACCAGAACTGGCAGCCTCTGAGCACCTCTGTTTCTTATTGAATCTGCCTAGATTCAATAGAATAAATCCAAACACAGTCAAACAGGGAGAAAGAACAAGAACAAGTCAAGGGAGAAAAAAACAGAAGGTTTTAACCCAGTCGTGCTTTCTGTTCCAGTGAGAAGGACAGATCACAGGTTCTTGAAGTACACTGAAGACTATCTGTAGGAAGATGTTCAAGTATCAAGGGGATGGTCGGTAACATAGAATAACTACACTAAAAAAGTGAATAGCATCAGGCTCATTTAAATGTGTATTTGTAAAATGCATTTAAAATAAGAAACTCCTGAGGGAAAGCTATCAAAAAATAAATGTAATTAGATACGAGGTCAGGAAAGACATCAAAGGAGTTTAAGTTTTCTTCCACTCCACCCAAGAATATCCAAGGAATATCGTTTCAAAGCCCAAGGCACAAGTGCAATTGTTTGTTCAGGTGCTGGTCACATCCCTGTTATTTCTGTTGCTGTAACAGCATTGCAAACCTCGAGGAGCACCAGCCAGGGCAGCTGCCTCCTGCCATATGGCAAACAGAAATACTGATTTGCTTTTAAAACTCTTCTCAGGTTATAGACAGATGACCAAAAGAAATCAAGTTACTGGCCATGCCACAGTGTCAGAACACCCCAGAACTCAAGCAGATTATGAGCTTTTAAAGAGAAAAAGTTTAGGATTTTAAACTAAGCCATGTCCTTGTGCACATGCTCAGGGCAGGGAGTGTGTACCTGGCTAGGCACAGCAGCTTGGCTGAGGAGCAGAAGCTCATTAAACCAGCCCAAGCAACTGTGCTCTGCAAAGGTACCTTTATTTTATCCCACTCTGTTTTGGTAAATTCAATCTGCATCAGCAGTGGTGTTGTTTGGAAACACTTGTGAGGTTAGAAGAGCAAATTTGTTAAGCTCTATGAATATGGAGAGAAATGGAGTAAATTTGATACACTGGAAAAAGGAGAAAAGGGATCAGAGAATAGTTACCATAAAACCTCATTATGAAAGCACCCACGAGAGCCATCGGTTTGCACCACTGCTATATAAAGACTTTTTGTTATTATGGGGATATCTGAAATAGTGCTTAGTGCAGTGGGACACACTTTAACTTCACAAAGAATGTTACAACAGGCAACTATTTAATAAGGCTGCCAGAGGATCAGGTCAGCAGGTAATTCACCAGGAGTGAGATGCTTTTAAATGTTTTAGTAAAAGAGCACACTGAGATAATAAGATCTCATTTATCAGCTTGCCCTCCAAGATGATATAACCCTAGTATCTCCTTTACAGTGAAGCAGACCTTTTATTAGAGAAAGGTCCTTCAATTTAAAGATCTCCCCATGGTGACAGTGTGCCATTGTGCAGTTAGAAATGCAAAGCTTTTTACATATAAAAGTAACAATTGGGCAGCATTAAATTCTCCCCTTGCTTAAAAAATTAAGTTTTGTGTGTCAGACAGCCAGCAGCAACACCTGAAAAGCCTGTTTCACACACTCTGTTACAATCTTCTGCTTTCAGTAAGTTCCATTCAAAAGTTTCCCAAACTTTAATTACTGTGAATGAAATCTCCCACAGTTGTTCTCTACCCCTTCTTAACATCTTCCTCTCATTTTTGGGAGGAAGGCAGGACTTTGAAATTTAAGGGTGTTCCTTTGCTCCCCTCGGCCTTCTTAAAAAGCCTAAAACAAAACCAAAAACAAACCTGCCAAAATACAGTCTCTGAAATTAAGGACTTCTAAGCTACCAAAGGAAGGTGCTTCAGCAGTTTTTGTTTCTCTTTGTTGCATGCAGATGTCTCTCAAGAGTTCTTCCATCCTGGTGCTGGACATGATTTAACTTATAAAACTTGTTTCTCACTTCAGCAGAGAATAACAAATGACATAGAGGGTTACCAGAAGGACAAAGCATGTCTGAGCAAGAGGAAGGCTCTTAGGCTACATGTCTATCTGACAAGGCTTGCACAGATAATGGCAGAAAATGAAGAGTAAAATGGTCAAATTATAGCAGCCTCAATTCTGACATTTCCTAGCCTTGGAATCCCAAATTTTCCTCAGACCCACTTCTGTTCAGCTCTGACCAAGAGCTAGTTTGAGCTAGGTAAATCCCTCTTAGACGATGCCCAAGAAGGACTGTCCCAAAATCCAAGCTTACCAATACAAGGCTGAATTTTCCAAAAAGAATTCTGTTGATATAACAAACTCCCTAATGAAGTTAATGCAAACTCTTCCATTTCCTCTTACATAATTCGGAAATTCAAGTCAATCGTCATTAGCTTCTTAGTTTATCCTAGGTCTCTCCTGAATCCAACAGCATACTTTTAATTGTGTCACAGTACATTATTTTAGTTAGGCTAGCAAAGCTCCACAGGCTGGTTTCTCCTCCAGCTCTTTTGCAGGGATCCTCTTTTACCCCAAACATTGAAGCAGAAACTCAGCAGTGTGTTGTACTGAATGGACACCTTCATCTGCAGAGAAGAAATGGGGTTTGATTCACCATGGGATGAACTCACTGACACTGCAGAAGAGTGCAACTCAAAATCAGGCTGTACTGTCTTGGAGAAGCACAAGGAAGATGAATAGAGGTCACTAATACTCAGTCACCAAGACCTTTATAAAAGTCAGAATACTTAGCCTGCAATGACCCAAAAAGGCCACTGAACTAATAAAACAATAGAATACATGAAATACGAGGAAGAGAAAGATGGAAAAAAACCCTCCAAAGGATCCATCCAATCAAATGGTGACTAAAGGAGCTGATAAGGGGAATTAAATGTTCTGTGTTGCACCCTAATGTCCCAAAGAAAATCTGAAATTTCAACTAATGAGAACAGCAGTGCTCAACCTCGATGTTCCCCAGATCACATCTGACTAAAGATGACTTCTCTCAAGAGGGTAAGCAGCTACTTAACAGAGTGATGATAAAACCAGCTCAACTACTCAAATGCCAGCCTTGCTGTGGCTTTCTAGACTCTTTCTAGTTTCCCAGTGTTTTGGCACTGTTAGACTGCTTTCTGAGACATTCATCTCCTTCACAAAAACATCATCTCATCAGCAGGTAATATGCAACATCCTCGCTGGCAGCCCCAGGAGTGAAGGGAAGGATTTAATGAGCACAGACTTTGAATCACTTCCTGATTAGAACTCAAAATGAGTTGTCTTCATCTTCACCAGGAAAGAAAAAAATAAATAAAATTTAAAGTCTTTGTGTAGAAAAGGCAAATGACAGTTTTAGCTCATGCATCTGACTGTGGTAAACCCTTGATTTCCCTTAAGAGTTTAGGATGACAGATTATCACAGGTTAAAATACTGCCTTGTCAACACCAGGACACCAGCACTTGTCAACTCAACTGTACTCAAAACACACCTTTAAGCAGCCATCACTGGAGCACTGTGCAAGGAGCTTGCACTGCTGTAGCCCATTCCCAGCCTCTGCTGAAGAGGAGAACTTGGGTTCATCACACAGCTCAAGCCTCAAGGTTTTTGTGGTCTGTATAAGAGTGACAGAGGGAGAGGACAATTCTTTTTCCCCCAGCCACTTCCCCACCTTTATCAAGAGCTGGGGGCTTGCATTCTGCTGCCAAATCATTAATGCACTCTCACAGAAATGGCACACTATGAATCCCCACCCAATATAGCACCTTCTCCATCACCATTATTCAGCTGTTCCTCATTCTTTTCAACTAATGCAAAAAAATCAACACCACAGTGTTCCTAATGCTAGCAATGAACCTACCAAATGCTTCTGGTAAAGCCTGTACCCAGAGAGGTTGCACACAGGAGAAAAGAGAGGAGAAATTTTACCTTTTTTCCCTCAATAGATCACTATTTCAGTAACAGCACTCTTTCAGAGCTTTTTATATTTTTGTGTGCCTGATTTTCAGCTTACCTTCAAATGCATTAAAAGCCAGTGTTGTACCCTAACTAAAACAAAACACACATGCACACACACACACAAAAAAACCCCAAACAAATTAAAATTAGAACCAATGGATTAAGAGTTTTCTCAGGTAAATGAAGAAGGCAGCAACTGCTGATTCCAGAAAACTGTTATCCATCTAGTAGGTTTTTTTGCCACTTCCAATACTGAAAATTTTCAGAAAATATATAACAGTAAGTCATTCAGGCACAGCTCACGGCTGACTTTACACAGTTTTGTTGGGAATTTTGCCTCACTGGCCTCAAATTGCTAGGTCAGCTATTATTCTTGGATTTTACTTTTTCAATGAATCCTTTGAAAGCCTATTTAAAAGAAAAAAATATTCACTCTTTTCCAAAGGAAGATGTGGGCGTTTATGACATTTTACATCAACTAAATATTATGCAATTTTTAAGAAAAAGTTTAATTTAAGCTACCATGGACTCTCCAGCTTATGACACTTTGATGTTAGCAGTTAACTGCAAGTGTGAGTGTTTATACTACACACACACACCACAAATATATCCATCTTCTGCAACTATTTCAATATAGGGCATATTTATATTGCCATATTTTATGCAGGTATGCTAACCTTACTATAAGGAGATGCAATATCTGTCCCATGAATGAAATCAGTGGGAGTGGAAGAAATCAACCCAAGGTTAAACTCTCTCCCTTCCTTACATCTTTAGCTTTTCTACTAAATCTGAAACATGGTCAAGAGGTAACTTTGAAGTGACACTAACTGTCCCAAAGGAAAAGTTTTTTTTCCACTAGAAAGGGATACAATTTGCCAAAGCACATCTCCAACTGGTAGGTCCAGCTTTGCAGGAAAAAAAACCAAAACAAACTCACATTGTTCCTCCCTGCATTTCACTGGGCAAGGAAAAACTAGACAAATCCAATAACTTTATTTTAGGAGAGCAATATTAACCACAGCCATCATGATCAGCTTCATCACTAATAAATGAGAAGTTGCGATAGAAATTCTGTCAGATGTATGTGAATTTGGAAACTTGCTTTAAACATTTTTTTTTTTTAATTCTAGATATGTCTACAGCTAGAACTCCTGGAGACATCCTGCACACTCAGAGCCAGTGCCTTTGGATAGAGCACAAGGCATCAAGGGTATTTTCCCTAATTCTCCAGGGGTTTTTTTTTTATTGGTTTGATTTTTTTGTTGTTTTTTTATTTTATGGGGAAGAAACTCAACTTATACTTAAGGAGAAGAAAAAGGAAGAGTAATACTTGATCTGTTATCTTCTAGCAGTCAGCTAGAATTCTACTGGATATCATCAAGGGGAAGGGGGGAAAGAATCTTACTAATGTATGCAGAACAACAGCTCAGGATTAGCTGCAGACAGAAAGACCATATAGGATTAACACAGTGAACCAGTCATCATGCTTACCAGAATATTCAGGAGGAAAATATTCAGAGGATTTCAAGACAGGATTTAGCAGAATTTCACTGAAAATAGCACCACATTTTGAATAAGCTTTACTGAACATCACAGCACCCAAAATCTCTTGACCAAACTGACTTAATGTGCATTAATTTCAGAAGCATTTCTTGCCATAACCATTTAAAGACTCAGTGCACTGGAAGGGGTGGAAGGCTGTCAGAAAGACATCTATACACAAGCTTCAGAGTGCAGACAAGAGCCTTACCTACAGCATATGAACTTTTAAATGACTGAAACTCAGGGTAAGCATTATTACTGTCAGATGCCAAGTCAAAAACTCCGCACCATTTAATCAGCTTCTGCTGCCGAATTAATGGCTTTCATTGTTGCTTTTTTTCCTTTCTGCAACACTTTGACTGCTCTGACTGCCTTACTTGTGCTCAGGGCTGTCAATAACAACAAAAGGGATACTCTAAGCCTCAAATTGGAGGTTGGATTACGTTCATTAGAAGAGTGCATAAAAAAGAAAGAAATTCAGCTGGAAAAGGCTGTTATGGCAGAACCTGGCTCTGTGACACTCCAACAGCAAGGGGCTGAAGTGCCCCTGGAGCAGCTGCCACTGCTATTTCTCACCAGCTCTGTAGCAGTTTCCCAGAACGAAGTGAAGCATCATTCTCGGACCTACATGGATCCATCATTGCTTCCATCTGACAGGAGCTAGCAGTAGGCAATGACGAGTGGAAAAAGCTGCCAAGGGAGGAAACATCCCCTGTACCTCTGCACCACTGAGCAAATCCTTGCTCTCTCCAGAGCAAAGTTACTCCTCCGTACAATTTCTGACATTGCAGGAGGAGCCACACATCAACAAGCAACAGGTTCACAATCTGGACCTCTGCTGAGCCCAGCCCTCTCACAGAGAGCCCCTGGCAGCAGACCATAACCTCCTGGGACTGAGCTAGACCTTGCATATTGCCCATATTTCCTCATGCACTGCAGAGTCGAAAATAAGCATAATTAACAAGATAAAGATCAAGCTGCTGAACTTGGTAGTCCAATTTAAAGACAAGCTCCATGCATTCATACAATGTAAGCGTGTTAGAAGTCTTATCAATTGTCCGGGCAAGCACTGCCTTAAATTTAGATCCTTTTTGGCTATTAATTCCAGCCACAACACTCGTAAACCATTTACACCCACACAGACCAATACCAAGTATCTAGAGCATGACAAGGACAGCAAACAGATAGCAACTGATGACACTGTTGATGTTAGGCAATACTGCAACCTAACCCAGCACACACTCCACACCAGTGGCTGGCAAGTGCTCTACAAGTGCTCCTGGCATCCCCAGATAGGCACTCTCATAGCTGGCCACTCAGGAACTGACTTTCACCATCCATAGTCTTGGCCAACCTTTGAACACAAGCTCGGCCATATTACAGACTTTTAGTTTATTTTTTATTCTAAACTCTTGCTGGCAGTTTACACAGCAGTAAGTGATCAAAGGTGCACATGGACTAAATGTCATTTCATGGTCAGCTTGGCCATTTCTCCACAGCCAAGGGATACACAGAAAAACAGCCCTAGTATGTGAAGCTGCTGCAGCCACTGGCCATGCAGCACCTGTCCTGTGGGCAAGTGAAGCTCATCAACTCTTCATCACTATTAACACACTGATATGTAAAAAATAACACAAAATAACACAAGCTTTGCCCACAAATCCCTCTGAAACTCCTAGGAAAAAACACAAACCCTTCCCAGTGTAGAAGCAGACACAGATCACCAGCTAAGTTAGCTCTAAAGGCAAGTATTCCATTTTCACTGAGCGATTCGGTGTGCCATAGTAGGAACACGGAACAAAGACCCCTTTCTTTCTGCTGACAAATACAGTATAGCATGTCACAAATCACAAGGGGAGCAGGCAACACAATGGCAGCAATTAAATGGGTGTATTTTTATTAAGAAATACATATAATAATGACAGACTATGTACACTCCCCCTGCCCCCCCCGAGCCTTCAAGCATTACACAGGCTAACATGGCTGTGAGTATTTAGGGATGTTACTTCTGCTACACAGAAAACTCCCTTAAGGAGGAATACCCAGCCAGTGCAGCAGGGTACATGCAGTCGCAGAAAATGTTTGGGTTTATACACGTTGTACACCTTGTTTATTGCAATTCACACACAGCTCCTGCAACTCATTCACAGTTGGTGTATTTCTGGAGAAGCTGAAAAAAAAAAATATGCCCTTTTTAACTCTCTCACCACTGAATTCCAACCGAGGCATCATCCCTGCCTCCTCCTTCCTCCTTGCCCTCTCCCCTGCTGACCCAGCCTGCTCAAAGGAGATTCTCCTCCCAGCACTCCCATCTACTTAGTTTAGGGGATGTTTTGCAGAAAAAGGACCCTCCTGGCGCTGCTGCACCTTTCAGATGTGAACATCCCCTCCGAGCCCGTGCCCCCAGAGCCAGCACTGGGAAGCCCCCAGGCGGCCAGCCCCTGGCCCCGGGAGCCGATTCTCACCTCCTGCTTTACTCTCGGCATGCGCGGCCGTCTGGGGAGCAACTACATCTCTACCCCAGCGAGCGCATCCCTCGGGGGTCTCCTTCCTGCCCCCTCCCTGGCTGAGCAGCAGGAGAACAATGCGGGGCCAGACGCGGAGCGGCACCTGCTCGCTCGCATTAATATGCACAGGGATGTATGGATGGCTTTT
>NW_008595610.1:37384-42899 GCF_000691845.1 Merops nubicus
CCGGCCCCACAAGCCCCCTTCTGACACGTCCCCTTGTCTCCCAGCCCGGGCTGACGACCACGTTTAGGAATGCACTTCATTAAATCGGAGCTGCCCCGTTCCAACCTGCAATGCGGAGGCTGTACAAAGCCAGCGCCACGCTTCCTCCCGCATTCCCTTCAAAAGCCCCATTGTTCGGCAGGCATCTGCTCCTGAGCTCAGCCTATTCGTGCCCGCTGACCCCGCTTTTCGCAGCGCACCCGCTCGCCAACGGGCCTCACGTAAAGCCTGCTTGATGAATTAAAAAGCGGCACTAGCCATCTGTCCTCCCAGGCTAGGCTAAGGCTGTGCGGCTCCGCTCCGCAGCTCCCTTCCCAGCGCCTTCCTTCCCAGCCCCACAGCCTTCCCTGCTCCCGCCTCACTCCTGCAACCTGGTTCGCCCAGGGAACGCGGACCCAGCTCATCACACTCGCTGCTTTTCGCCTAGGAAAGATAAAAAAGAGAGGATACAACAGAACGTTCTCACTTGCCTGAGTCCTTCGAAATTCAAGCACAAATACAAGATTAATCCTTCCTTTGTGAGGTCTTGTCTTTAAGTCGTGGTATGTAATGATCCTCAGCACTGCAGCAGAGGGGAATAAAAAATGCAGGGATCATAAGCAGGGGGAGGACAGGGCTTACTTACATCAGGGTTTCTGCCACATGACAATAGGTTTGAGAGGGAAGAATAAGCTGGCAGCAGCAGCTGACAGTGCAAAAGGGAGAATGCAGAAGCCTGCCTTTTATATTATTGGTGACATTTCTAACACATGACAACAATTTCCATCTGTATTTAAGCTGGGAGTGTGAGGAAAAGAGCATTACATCACGACTCCTCTATTCCTGGGGGCTGTGGAATATGTAGGCCAGGGGGATTAAAAAGCACCTGTGTACACTGGAGATCTGAAACACCACCAGGCAGATTTTTCACCCCCTCTCTCCTTTCTCCCTCACCCTTTTTTATTTCTTTATCACCTTCACTGATCTGCTGTTTGCGAATATGCCCAGGGAAGTGCAAAATGGTATTGTCCTAGTTTGCAAGGCACAAGAACGGGGGAACTATGTGAATATGTATTTCCAGCTCTGTCTCTCTCTCTGCAGGAGATACAGCACTCATTTTTGCAAGCAATCAGACAGAATACAGAGCACATCTTTCTGTTTTCTGCTGTGCTTATCCCAAGGGCTTCGAGTTTCTCTTAAAGTACAAACTTTCATCTGCCTTTTAAATCTGCAGGGAATTTATAGTAGCAATGTTTTTTTTTTTTTTCCTCCTTTCTTTTCCAGCCAACACATGCCTGTATCTTTTTAAAAGTAAACATCAAGAACAGGGGCCAAAGATATTTTGAAAAAAAAACACTTGACTGCTTCAGAGCCAGCAGGTGTCCGTCTTGGACGCTTTCCACATCTCTCCCAGGACAGGATTGCTTCGCTGCGGTGCTGATTCCCAGGGGACTCCAGCCTCACAAGGAAACCTGCTCCCTGCTGCTCAGTGGCTGCTTTCCTGGGACTTGTGAAGCTCCACCGAGGCCAGCAGGGACATGCAGATCCTGAGGACCACACCGGAGGTGCTGGTGGGGTGGGCACAGGGTGCCGTGGGACCACTCCTGTTCACCCGCTGCCATGGACCAGGGCTTGGGCACGGTGGGGACAGCACCCACCACTGCTGCTTTAACAGGCAGAAGTTTAGAGGCACACCAGCTCCCAGCCTCACCAGCTCACAGCCTCACCAGCTCACAGCATCGCTTTCAAAGCAGCTCAGCACAGGTGTGGATGCAGGCACCAGCTCCCGGGTTTGCAGCACGTGCCTGCAAGGGCCAGGCAGCGTAAGGAAAAAACATCATCTCTATCCCACTGCCTAACACAAGAGCTTGAACTCAGCAGCTGCTCTTGCTGAAGCAACTGTTCCCCAAAAGTGTATGAACTAGGCAAGGGCAAAATGCCACTGAGTGACAGCATGCCTTGTATTACCTTTGTAAGAGAAACAGCCACAGGCAAACAGGAGAATGGCCTGATTATAAATACATAAAACAGGCTTAATTTTACAGAACATAAATATTTTCATGAAAACACCATCTGGCCCAAGGTGCAGTCCCATTATCTGTCTTGCTTAAAAAGCACAGATAAAAATTCTTTGCTCAAGATTCACCTTCCTGATCTTTCAACAGCCTCTTTGTGTCTAAGGCTGTATTTTGGGTATGTGTCTGGTCAGCTCACATTCCCCATGGGAAAACCAAACCCATTGATAATGCTGGGTTTAGAGTACTGGACACAATAAATTTGAAGATTGCAATATGAAAATAAAGAACTCTTGATTCCTCGCCCCTCCTCTTCATGTTCACAAAATAAAACAATCTGCAGAAGCCACACTGAAATTCTCTCACCAGATGATACTTCAGTGAGGCAGCACCTAAATGGGACATTCCAGAAATGTCTTTATTAAAAAAAGAAACGGAGCATTTTACTTCACATTTATTCAGAGATTCAGCTCCCCAATCACTTATGAAAACTCTTTTATAAGGTTTAGAATGGGAAAAGAAGGAAACAATGAAAAGACTTACTTTTACCAAACCCTTTGATAATGCTGAGTTTAGAGTACTGGATACAATAAATTTGAAGATTGTGATATGAAAATAAATAACTCTTAATTCCTCGCCCCTCCTCTTCATATTCACAAAATAAAACAATCTGAGGAGCCACATCATCTCTCACCAGATGATACTTCAGTGAGGCAGCACCTAAATGGGACATTCCAGAAATGTCTTTATTAAAAAAAGAAACGGAGCATTTTACTTCACATTTATTCAGAGATTCAGCTCCCCAATCACTTATGAAAACTCTTTTATAAGGTTTAGAATGGGAAAAGAAGGAAACAATGAAAAGACTTACTTTTAATCTGGGGTTTAGAAGTTTTTTTTCTCTTCCAAAAAAAAAAAGTCCCACACACAAAGAACGAAATTCAATGCAAACCTCTGTTTCTATATCATGAAATGAGCACCAGAGTAATCAACTTCTCAGAGCTTGTGTGGTCTGCAGCAAAAGCCAAAGAAGGTATTTAAGTTTATACAGCCTTCAGCATTTTGATGGCTTGCTTTTGAAATATGACATGTTTAATTTTTTTATATTTTTTGCAGTTAGTTATGTCTTAAGAAAACAGTGTCTCTCAGTAGAAGAAGTAGAAGCAAAGGAGAATGAATGAAATTCAACCTTGTTTTGAGCTGTTTGCCCATTCTAAAATCAGAGTAATCCAAACTTGCACCATAAAAACTGTTACAATTTTAATTACAGCTCCATTATATTATACCCAGCCTTATTATCTCATCAAACACTTTGGCTGATACTAACAAACAAATATTAAATAAGACTGGTGCTCCAATGCTAAGCACCACCTGACAAGCAGCCACACCAATTTACAGGAACAATAAAGCAACTCCTGTGTCAGGTAGGAGTGAACTCTCTACCTCTTCCTGAGCAGAAAGTCAAAGGCAAACCATAAATCACTTCAGCATGGGGAAAGGAGTCTTTGTCCCTGCAGTAACCCCAGCTTCCCACCATGAAAGAAGACCATCTTGAGACAAGATTTTACAGCTGGGATTTCACTCACAGGGCAGAAGAAGTGTGAGATGCAGCACTCTTGTAGGTAGGAACAAACTTCTCCAACAGACTTCTCAATCTTTCATCAGTGCATTTTGGATCCAATTCACTTACCATGTGGGAACAGCAAATGGGGAACAAACTGTGAATTCAAATAACTGTAAACTCAGCAAGTTGTGGAAATAAAACACAGATGGTGCACTTCAGAGTAAGGGTCAGCGTTTCAGCATCGCTTTCCACTTTTACATTGTGATAGGTGATGTGTAACAACCACCTCCTCCTCCAGACAGTGCTCCCATTAAACCATGACTCACTTAGGAAAACAAGGAGGCGAGTGAGACCTCCACAGAAGCCTCCTGTCAGTCAAGAGGAGCTAAGGTTACTTTGTTAAGCTGCGGCTCATGGTTTTGTTCCTTGAGGATTAAGGTTTGGGAGTGGATGTTGTCTCTGCTGGACAGACACAGCTGAAAAAAGTTTCTTGAGCTTCTCCAGCATGGTGCAGCAGGGCTGCTCTGCCTGGCAGAGCTGTGCCCAGCACCCATCACAGCCCCAGCCACAGCACCCGCTTGGTCCCCCCTTAACCACCTACATCTCCAGCAAGGTTTTGCAGAGGCTGTTCTGATACCCTCTTGCAAAAGCCAAGAAGAACACCACCAATGGTACCCTGTACCAACCCTTACAAAGTGCCCAGTACTAAAACAGCTTTGGAGGTCTGCATCAAGCTTGCCTGAACACTGAGTTCATTTTACCCTCTAAAACTGATTTTGTCCTAAATCTCAGGAATGGAATTTAGGATGACTTCATTCTTGTTGTGAAGCTTTAATTGCATGCCCAGGGCCCTCTAGAAAAGGGTCTGCTTGTAAGCACAAGCTCAAAAGAAAAAATAAAGGACTAAGTACAGATTAAATGACAGAAGAACTATAAATCTATAGGAGCTTGAAATGCCAGACAGAGAGGAGCAGTAGTGATTGTAAGGTGACTATTACCTTCAAAACATGCTGGAGGTTGTTTATCAGATCAGAGTTAATGAGGGAGAAATCTAATAGTACTATCATATTAAATTTACCATTTTAATGGCATCATCAATGTTCTATAACGTGGGCAATTTACCGAGTGTCTGTCAGTGTGATTCCCCAGTGTGGTTACTTACACAGGAGCAGCACTATTGCTTCTCATCACCTGGTCCCTTCTACAAAACACTGGGTGTTTTCCAGCAGATTGCAGAAGGCTCAGTGAGAAAGCAAAATAGATATTTGAAATTACTGGAAAGCAAAAATGGGAAAGATATTTATGAACATCATGGGATATTTACATTCCTGAAAATGTTGGTCCATTGCTTCGCTTTTAGAGTCCTGCTGGGTTTTCCTCAACTCTCTTGCACACTTTGCAACTCAAAACCTTACTTACTTGGATTTAGGAGCACTGAAAATAACCTCAGTATTCAAATACATTTTCAGCTCTCATGTATTAGTTCCCTCTGAACAAAACATGAGGGAAGATGGCAGTAAGGGCTCAGAAACTAACAAGTAAATGAAGAGTCGAAATATCCAGTTTTTGATTACTAATTCAAGGCCTGTGAACAGTAGGAGATGGTAGATGGTAATGCTGCATTTACAAATATTCATGTCCTCATGTGCTCAAGGAAAAGTTTGCTTAAAGCAGCAGCTTCTTAATTTGGAGTTCCTCTTTCCTCCATCACCTGCCCCAGCCCCTTAGTTCTGAGGTTTACCCGTTCAAATCCCTCATACCTGCACATTTTTTAAGCATATGTCAGTCTTCTATTAACTAGCTTTAACTTGATAGAAACATCCATACTCGAGTGGCAGTACTTGAATTGCCAAGATGATCTGAGATAAAAACAAAGTATCACCAATTTATCTAATAGGTGATACTGCTTCTTCCTGCT
>NW_008595611.1:0-9554 GCF_000691845.1 Merops nubicus
CTCCCGAAACGGCTCTGCAGCGGTGGCAGGGCTGCGAACTGGGTATGTAGGTCAGATCGTGCGAGATATTTTTGCCGGGGGAAAAAGTGAATATCAGTTTATTTTTTCCCTTAGTGCTTTTGAGATGCATTGCAGCACCCAAGAGGGTGTTTCGTTGTTGTTGATGGTGCTTTTTTGTTTGTTTTTTGTTCTTGTGGTTTTCTCTCTTGCTTCTTAAGTCTGTTTTTGGTGTTTGACCGTGGAATTTTTGAAGATCAAAGCGTTCAATAAGCTGAGTATTTCTATGCTGGATTGTATTATGAAGTGTCCTTTAAGAGCGTGTTAAACGATAATAGAAGCCTGCCTTGAAATAAGGAGGATTTCTAGTCCACGCAGGAGATGTTTCTATGCTATAAGATTGCTCTTCTTTAAACAATGCAGCACGTTGCAGGGTGTAAGAGGCCTTCAGAAACGAGTTGCTGTGTATGTGGCAAAGACGTGGTGCCTGCAGAATGAATGTCTCCGTGCTTGTCTTGTACAGCGACTTGGGTTCTCTTGTGGCATAGCACTTGGTAGCAGAATGCCCTAGAAAGCGTTCTTCCCTACGGAATTCCCTTGTGGTTAGTTTTAAGGGAACAGGCAGCGATGAGTTAATATTCATGCTACACTGAAAAACCTTAGAAGATTTTTCTTGGTTGTTTGGGATTTTTTTCCTACTCTGTGGCTAAACCCTTCGCAGTTGCTTGAAAATAACAGAAATACTGTATGAGGAAGTCTTACAAAAATACGTTTGCTTACAGTTTTCAAGTAGCTGCTTTTCTCAGAAACGTATTAAAAAGTGAGAACTTGCTACAATTCGTCTTTACACTTTGTTTTCCATCATGAGTGACACTGAAATGTATGAAACCTGAATATTGATACAGATAATGAGGCTATATATAGTTAATTTTTTTTTTTCCCCAAAAAAAGGTTTTATTGTATTTTGGTAAAGCAGAACAGCAAGGTGGTATTTGTCAAACATACATTGCTGGAGAAGAATCTGTGTGATTTGTCTCGATGAGCTTTGTGTCAGTGGTTTATCTGACACTAATGGAAGACTATGCTGAAAAGCACGGATGCTTCTGAATTGCTTGTCCTGGCTTGCTGCGGTTTCTAAACTAGAGTTTCAGAGGAAACTGTTTCTAGGATAGCTGTGGCATTTGGCAATCTCGAGAGCTTTTATTGTATATGTGAGTAGGCAGACACCTGGGGCAGGTAGAATTTATTAGCATAGTGTAACAAGAGCATTATCTTGTTTATTATCATGGTAGGGAAGCTTTTTTTCTTTCTTTATGTTGATCAAACTTTAGATAGTTTATCAAACTTGAAAGGTTTTTTATTTTTATCATAAACTATCTAAAGTTTGATCATAGACCTGCCAGTGGTTCTTTGCTGTGGTTCTCAGGAGACTGACTCAATGTGCAGACTTGTAGAATTTAAAGATGGCTGAGGCCGAATGCAGATGATATATTGTTTTATTAATTTTTTTTTTTTTTCTGGTGAAAGCAAGAAAGTTGATATGGCCATGCTGTAAAATCAATTAACATTTACAGTTTTTATGTCACATTTTTTTGCTTACAATTTCTTAAAATACAGTGTTAATGTTTAGGTACAAATTAGAAAGAAAAATTTTTTAAAACATCAATAATAAAGTGTTTAGGGAGAACTTCCTGAAAAAAGCTTTGCATATTAGCAGCATTAATAAAAGCTTTATTTTTTGTCTTTCACCTGTATTACCTTTACTGCGCCTGACTTTTTACATCAACAAACTAAGTCAAAAGTCATGAGTAGCATACAATTTATTTTTTGTGACAGGTTTTTGCAGTGGCTCTGACCAAGCATTTTCTGAACCAAAAGTAGTATTTTCTTATAAAATGCAACCTGAGAATGGTAATAGTGTGATTTCCTTCATGGACTCCCCAGCTCCCACCAAACACACAGCAGAAGTTGTTCTGTCTGTTGAGAAGCGCTGGTTTTGTCTGGAATAATGATCTTAGTTTTCTTAGTTCCTTTTTCAGTCTTTACTCTCAACATTATCCTGTGTTCAGACTATTACTTGGAGAAATGACTGGTGTAATTGAGTTACTTGTTACTTTTGCAGAGCTTATTTTCATACGTATAATAAACTACTCTAAATATGTATATTGATTAGTGACTCTACCGAGGTTTATCTAATTAACAAAAAATTAAATTTGCTGTCCTGAAAGTTTAATTTCTAAATCTAAGCTTTTAAAATTCTGAGGTATAATTGACACAGAATTAAATTAAAAAAAAAAAAAAAAGGCAGCCAGTGACTTTTATTAAGGTACAGTAGTTGTTCTGTGGGAAGGAAGAAAACTTTCTTTTCATAAAGAATAAATACAACATTTGCTATTTTAATATTCTGGTATTTTGTAGCGCTAGCTAAGGAATAGGTCAGAATAGTTCATGCATGCTCTAATGGCACATGTCTTGCAAAATACCATTGTAAACAGAATTGGGCAGTGGGGATGTGTTCAGAATGCAGCGTGGTGGTTGTGGTTCTCACTGCTGGACCTTGGCATGGGATCTTGATTTAGTAATGTAGTAATAATGATGAATGTAGCTTACGGCTCTATGTTAACCCAATTTCTTAGGCTAGACCTGCTTGTTTGCAGGTTTTTCTGAGATGTTTTTAATATATTCACCCTAAGTGTGTTTCTTGAGAAGCTGGAGGAGGTTTGGTAGCAGTAAGTGAAGGAAAGATGGAGTTCTGTGCTGGAAGGTTGCATTGATTTAATCTGTGGGAACCACTGCTCTAGAGACATTTGACATAGTGGCATAGTTTAGAGCCCAGTTTAGTGAAGTCATTTGAAGCTGGACGTTCTTGAGCAAGGCCAAAGTGGGGTATCTGCAGTGTGCTTTAAAAACTAAGAGTTGGGAATTGGTGATGTAGGAAGGCCTGTAGGGATGTGACTTTCCTGTCCATCTGCAGTCTTCTACTTACGTTTGTTTCTATATTTCAAATTATTCTATGTTTTTGATATTATATCAGCAAAGTGTAACTTAGTTTTTCACAAGAGGAAATTAATTTTCTTTAGACAACAGGTTTTTTCTTTGCTGTAGCTTTTTCCCCCCCTTTTTTAAAAAAAAAAAAAAAAAAAAATTGAATCCTACCTTTTCCTCACTCTCTTCCCTTTCTGTATTTCCCTCTGGTCATTTGTCCATTCTGCAGACTATCTGCAGTAGTAAAAGTTTTTGCTTTTGTGTTCCTGAGATGTTTTGTGTCAAGTACACTAACAGTCTGATAACAGCAGTGTAGTAGAATTCAAATGTTTCAGGTGTTTTTGCCACAAGGACTGTATCTTTGAAGCTCAGGTACGATAATGCCGATAAAACAGTTTTTGTTTGGCTAAATGAGCAAAAGGCAGATGTGTAAGAAAGGAAGGATTCTGTGAGGTCAGTCCCTGCTCTGAAGCAGAAGCAAATAGAATGAAATAATGTCTGACAGACATCTGTCTGATCTTCTCTTAAAAAATTCAAAAGAGGGGAATACCACACCTCTTCACCAGGCTATTTATAGCTTGTACATGACTATCGTTATAGGTAGGAGGCTTTTCTTAATATTTAACTGAAGCCTCTGTCTTGGTGCTAGTTCAGCCAGTCAGTTCTTGTCCAACTATTATTACTCATGCAGGATAATGATTTCTGTGCTCTTTGCACGGACTGTTTGCATACGTGAAGACTGTTCCTCTGTCTCCTTTTATTTCAGACTTCTCTTCATTAAACTGTGCAAACAGGCCTTTTCTTCACCAGTCGTGTTTTCTCAGGATTTTTGTTGTTGTTAACTCATTAGACTCCCTGTGATTTGTCTTTATCTTTTTCAGAGTTCCCCAGACGAAGTCTTACAGCAGCAGACTAATTAACTCATAGAGTATGTTGCAGCAGAAGTAACGTGACAGCCTTATTAAAATGTCATTCCAGGGTGTGGGTGTGTGCATGTATGGTTGGGTTTTGGTTTGTTTGGGATTTTTTTGTTTGGTTTGTTTTAGTTTTTGTTGTTTTTCCAGCAACGTCAGGTTCTTTGCTCCTGCATTTGTTAACACAGGAGCTTGTATTAGTGTTTCTTAAATGAAGTATCTCTTTATTCATATATATGAATTTGAATTATCTTTCTAAAGACTAGAACTGTATATTGAATTCAGTCTTTTTTGCACGTTAGTTTTCTTATATTAAGCATTTATAGATTCAACCAAATCGCTGTTCAATCATTTATTCTACAGGAATTATGTAGTTTTTGCTCTCCCACATTTATTTCCCAGCACATACAATCCCTGTGGCTTTTGAACATAAGCCTGCTTATGTTCAAGCTTGACTGAAAACAAGTTCTCCTAGGGTTAGATGCAGCTTTTATTGGCAAAAATGTGTCTTTACTAGTCTATTTTAGACATATGCTCTCTTTGAAGTGAGTCATGTTGCTCAGATAACTTCTGTCAGTGTAACTGTACCTGAACAAGCCTTTTTCTGTTTTGTGATGTCATACA
This sequence comes from Merops nubicus, assembly GCF_000691845.1. Classification (NCBI taxonomy): domain Eukaryota; kingdom Metazoa; phylum Chordata; class Aves; order Coraciiformes; family Meropidae; genus Merops; species Merops nubicus. The sequence continues at coordinate 4,521 of NW_008595611.1, forward strand.
GTCCAGTGACATAGTACAAGAAATTTTTATCCTATAGACATGCTTCATTGGAAGAATTGTAGAGCCAGCTATGAAACAGATGTGTTCAAGATGTGTCCTGGCTTTACTCCATTTTATCTGACTTATTTAAATTATTTTCAGCCATAATTTTTAAAACCAGATCACAGATGAGACAAATAGTTTGATTCTTTCTGCAGTGCTGCCTTCACAAAAAAACCCGAAACGGACACCAATAATGATTATTAAAGAAGGCCATTAGTTTCTTGCAGGAAGAATTATTCAAGTAGGATGTTCACACTTAACTGTTTGTAGTTCCCTGGAATCCCTGCGTTACATGTGCCATCTTTTAAAATATCTTTTAAAAAGATCCAGATCCGTACACTGGCCAAGAGGAGTGGTTCCAGCATGAGTTCTTGCTCCTTTCTTTGTCTTGGTATTTGTGCTGTAGAAGTGTGAGATCAGTTACATATGCTGATGGTGAATTAAAACATAAAATAAACCTTTTCAATTGGATTCTCTGCTCGTTCTGGATCTCACTGAGGTTTGGCTGGAAAGCAGCAGTTGCTGTAGACAAGCAGGACTACTCCTTTGACAGAAATGCCACCTCAGCATTGAAACTGTAGTGTTAAAGATGATGATTAGGGGTGGGCATGTGCATAGTAATCCTTCCTTGGGAACTCTGGAGTCTGTAGTTAAGTTTGTTATCTGTGTTTATGAAGATTCGACCATTTTTATTGCTTGAGGGAGAAGCGTAATTGTCGCATTGTCGATGTCTTTGTAGTGATTTGGTACCTGCTGCTAAGGAGCCCTCTGTGGGGGATGCAGGAAGGAACCTTGTGAGGATACACTGTCTTCATGTCTTTGCATCTGGTTCTCTGGTGTCTTGACAAAAATAGGGGTTTCTTGGGACATTTTGGTTTACGTGTTATGAGGAATTGAGTTCAACTACTTTTTTTTTTTTTCTTTGCTACCAATGCAAAAAAGAGTTTGTGTCCTTTATGGCTTAGTAATATCATAATGGGTTGGCCAGTGTGGGTCATGCAGTTTCAAAACAGTGTCCACTGAATATGGATAAAAACTTAATGGTTGTCCACTGAGACCTGCTCAGTCAGACCTACTGGCTACTAAAATGATGTGCAATCATGTTATGTGTGTGGCAGAAAAATCTTTGCACAGTGTCTGTTGCCTACGCGTGCACACCAGGTTTCTCAGTTTCCGTTAAAGTATATTCAGTACACACTTGTCCATCTTCTCAGGGGTGTTATTGAGCCCTCTGTGCAGTTCCACGAATGGGAGGTCTGAGTCTACCTGTACCTGTGGCTCCCTGGCTAAATTTTTTACCCATTATTGTTGTTCAATGTTTTAATCTTGAATTGGAGGTTGTTTGAGGAGTAATTTTTCTATGCTGTGTTGGAAATCTATGTGGCTCATCCATGTCTTACCCTACTTCAACGTTCCATGTTCGTTTATTATGAGATTCATTTGCGTTTTATGTTATTATTGAGGGTAGAAATAATGGAAGAAATTTCTAACTGAATGTACAGCATTAATTTGAGTTATGATGGGGAGGGAGCTCATGGGATATTGAACTAGGAAGACTGGAGTGTGAGCCAGGAAAAGATTGCAGGAACCACCAGTGTTAGTAGTGCTGGTCAGGTTTGGTTTGCTTACTGAGTACAGTTAGTTCTTTGGTTTATCTGGTGATCTTGAATTGCATCACAAGGAGGACAGATACTGTGTTGTTTTAAGCTGTATGTTGTGACTGAAAAGGAAGTTTTCCAATTGTAGGATCCTGGACAGGGAGCATTCAGTTACATGGTATTCATTGTAATACCTTTGGCCCTTCTTCAGAAATATTTTGACTCGCTAGTCATAAGTTTAGAGTAAAACTAACATTGATGTCATTCATGAGAGCATCAGCAGAAGCCTCCAAATGACAGCAACAGGTGCTGAGCTGAGAGCACCACTGAGATTTTTTTAGATGGAGAAACAGAAGCACCTAAATGTGATTTGGACACTTGTTGTAGTACATGTTTTATGGGATTGTATGGAATAAAATTCATACACCTGTTTTCTTTGAGAAGCCTTTTGTGGTGCTGCTCAGCTCACACGAGACAGTAAATTAGGGAAAAGTTACAAACGTCACAGAAGTGTTTTTCTCTGTATTTGTGGGCTCTATAGTGCTGTCCTAATACAGTGAGTAAGCATGAAACATTTGTAAGATGTGCGTGGTGTTGATCGGTTTGTGTAGCATATAGCTTAGATACTGGTAAGGAGTTAATTCTTAGTATTGTGATTCTCTCAGTTTTTCCACCATGGTGGTGGTGATAAATTTCCAAGATGCTGGAGTGATTTGGAGGCAGTGTTGCAGTTGTTTGTAGCCCAGTGAACTATGTCCATTACTTTTTAACTTGCTTTGGTGAGAAAATCTGGTCTGGGAACGTGAGCAGTTGGTTTCTAGCCAGGGTGTTCTGTTGCAAAACTGGCAACACTGAAATATTTTGTAAGGTCTTACTGTGATATCTGTCTGCAAGTTTCATCTGTTGTGACCCTTCTTCAATTTAAAATGCATGTTTGTTTCATAATAGTGGGGTGTTTTTTTTCCTTGCAATCATGAACAGGTCTAAAGAAAGCATCATGATTTTAAAGGCAGGTACACTTGATGTATCAGCAAAGTCATTCTTCAGTTAAGTCAAAAAATCATCTGTCAGAGTGTTTTGGCTGCTCTTGAGGCAATAACAGGTAAAGGGAATGGAGAAGTCCTGTACAAGTTGAGTTAGGTGAAGAAAGAGATCTTGTTGAGGAAAGTAGGCTCCTTTCTGTTTGAGGCCAATTGCAGTCTTATCTCTTTTTATGTCCTTGAATTTGAGTGGGCTTATGAAGGGTTAGCCAATAGAGGCTCTTGATACCATTTGGAAAGGAGAGGTTCATTGAAAGCAGGAAGCTTGCATGCAAGTGCCTTGAAACTCCAAATATGCTTATCTCTCCCTATCAAGTGTAGAGGAAGTATAGGGAGATTAGCTTTCCTAGACTACAGTTATTCTTTGTGAATATTGCCGTAAGTGTTAAGATACTTATCTCAAAAGCATAATTTTGCTATAAACTCATCTTGAGCTAAATTATCTGCTACTTTGCATTTTTATGAGAACAATCCTTAAAAACTGAGTCCTTACATTCACAAACTTTTCAGCATATTTTAACTTTTTCAAGGCAAGATCATTGTTCATCAAGCTGATAAATGTTGTATAAATGTGTCAAATTACAGTTTATAGAACAGCAGGAACTAAAGATTTAATCTGAGTAGGATGCAGTTTTACTTTTGTCACCGGGCATGTTGGATCCTTCAGTTCATTCTGAAATCTGTTTCTCAAAGTACTTGGAGAGGTGAGTTGCATTTATGGTGCTAGAACTGACAGCACTGCTTTTGGAGGTTTTATCCTTCATGAAACTGTAAACACCATCCCTAATTAGAATTACAGAATCATTAAGGTTGGAAAAGACCTCTAAGATCATCAGGTCCAACCATCAACCCAACACTACCATGACCACTAAACCATGTCTTGAAGTTGTATGTTCTGCAAGTCTGGCATTTGTTTGGCTTGGTTTTTTTTGTTTAGGTGTTTGTGGGTTTTTTCCCTTTTTTTTTTTTCTTTTTTCTTTTTTGTGGCTGGTTTGTTTATTTTTAATTGAACTCTGGAAGGAGTACAGCTAGTAACCAGTCTTTTCAGAAAATAAATACCAAATCACCCCTGTAGCTATATAGATGAGCTACATCTGCATGGTCTTGTGTGCTAAGTTAGACACTAAATTAATTTCTTCTGCTTGCTGGGAAGATTCACGTCTTCAGCTGAAGAGATTTCAAGTCTGCACAGTGCAGAGGTACTTGATACATCTCTAACAGCAGCAAAGGTACTTGAGCCATCCCAGGCTTGCTGTCCAGAGTCTCTCTGATACTCTGCACCGAGCAGCCTGTCTGTAGGTTGTGTTCAGCAGCAAGATGGCTTCTGCATACACTGCATGTTGACACACACAAGCATTGCATTATCCTCCTCTAGTTTTGTCTTGCGGTTGTTAGATAATTATACATTGGTGATTTAATAATTCTTCTGAATTGTCTTTACCTGAGACTGTCCAGTCTTGCAGCTGAAACTTTTCTCCAGTTTCCTAAATGATTGTCTTTACGTCAGAATGGATCCAATGCAAAACCATTATTGAATAAACATAACAATGCACAATATTTAGACTTACATAAAACCCAGCTTCTAATTATGGGTGCTGCCCTTATGGTTGCAAGGAGAAGAAAGGTTCAAAAGGCAGTCCTGTCAGTTTTAGCACCATAAATGCAGGTCATCTCTTAAAAACACAATTATTAAACAGTGAAAATTAATATTAAATGAGAAGGAAATCACAATGAATTACCATGTGCATATAAAATATTTAAATGTGTTTAAATACATTTTTCTGGACAGTGACTGTTTTTAAACACAGTTCAGGTCATTTGCTTAAGCTGTAACTTGTGTATCTCATTGTGCCTACCTGATCATTGCCAGTCTGCAGGGACTTGTGCTAGGAATCACATTCATTGATGTTTTCCGCTGAACAGGAATATGTATCTCAAAATATTTTAATCCATCCACTGAGCTTCCTGTTCGTTAATTGAGACTTTAAAGCAGGTAGCTAAAATGTCATGTGATATTTAGCCAAATATGTTGAAAAAAATCTAAGTAAGCTAATTGCTGTAGTTAATTCTGTTAACTAATCTGTAATCATTTGAAGAATCTGTGTCTTGCTTGGCAGTAATAATAGTCCTTGAAATGAAGGCATTTACTGTGTTTTTGCTTGTAATTCCATGGTAGAAACCGGGCTAATTAATACATGATCTTCCTCTCAGTTGATGTAGAGGTAAATAATGGGCAACTGTTTGACCTCTTTCCTTTGTATTTCTTGGTTATTTATACAATATTTACAATCCACTAGAATCTTGTTTTCTGGGTATTTCCAAATATTTGCAAGAATGGTCCAGGAAACTGAACC
>NW_008595611.1:9585-15617 GCF_000691845.1 Merops nubicus
CTAATTTTGTGAAGAATCTTAACATAAGATCTAGATCTTTAACATAAGATGTTTGATCTGAGGTATATTACAAATAGTGTATTGGTGCATTGTATCATTTTTTTTCTTGTGGATGGTGAAATGTCTATTCCAATAATATTGTGCCATGGTTTGGATATATCCTCTTGATTTTTTTTTTTCAAGACTAGAACAAAAAATGTATGCTGGCTATTTCTTCATGCTCGTTATCGCCACTTGCTATTTCACCATCTATATTCAGTAAAACACATGCATGTAAGATTTTTTTTTTCCCCCCTTAATACATTAATCAAACATTTTAATGTTTTTTCTTTTCTGGGAAACAATTATTCATTCATTCCCCTCCAATATCTATCAATTTTAAAAGATCCCATAGTGCCATGACAAGAACATTTTTGTTATTTTATTGACCAGTTAAACTTAATTTCTAATGTTCCAAATTTGACCCATGGAGTCATCTTTGATTGTTTTCCAAATGTTAATTTATCAATGTGCCATTGGCTTTTGATTTGGGTTGTTTTAATCTTTCTCCTTTTTCTAGTTTCCCTGTGAACACCTATTCTTATGTATTATTACAGTATGTTAAAGATCTGAATTTTTCTAGAACTGAACTTGGTTCTGATGTGTTACAGTTAGGTTCCAATTATTAGCAGAGCTTTCTGTTACCTGCCTAAATATTTTTCTTGTTACTGCTCTTTGCTTCTCTTTTTTCTGTCCTTCATGATTGTGTGCTACTGCTGCTGCTTTCTTATTCTCTGCAAAGGGTGGCTTTGTTCGTTTGTGTGTGTCTATGTATAATCCTCTCCTTTATGCTCATTTCTATAGAGTTACCTTCTTTGGGATATCTGCTAATGTCTTGCAACAGTACTGAATTTTCTTCTATGCTTGCCACACTCTGTAAGTTACTGACATTTGTGCCAACGATTGCTTTGAGCTATGAAGAAGTCTTGTAGAGAAGTTCAGATTTAGGTACTACTATTTGGTGTCTTGTTTACCAACACTATATCTGATTATAGATAAAACCAAAACTAAACTCACGACAAATAGTGCTGCACATTATTTTGGTAAAGGTTAAATAGGTCTTTGAGGTGATCACTTGAGGTCTTGTCAGCCTTGCTCACTGTGATTTATAAGAGCTTAATTGTGTGAGACCAAGCATTTGATTGTTAAAAAGTAACATTTTGAGGCTGAAATGCTGGGGTCTGAACCCCGAGCCCTGAATTAAGGTTGACATATGGGTGAGTCCCACAGCCCTTCATAAAGAGGGGGTGAGTTTGCCTTATAGCTTCCCCCCAGGGTGCGGCCGGCCCTGCAGGGAGAGCCAGAAGGGAAATGAGCCCCAGGGGTCCCGCAGTGAGTTGACAAAGGTCAGGTGTCTGCTTGGGGATAAAAGCTGGGACCACTTGCAGGGAGCCAGGAGTGTCTGTCTGTGGAGTGCACTCCACAGAGCGTCCTGGTTCGGGGCAGACCTCCTGACTCTCCTGGAGCTGGGCCCTGGTCTGTTTAGGCCTTTGCGAACGCGGGTCGATCGGGTGAGAGTTGCCATGTGGGCACCCTTTTCTTACGTGTTTAACTGGCTGGTCTGGCTGTTTCCCATGCCAACTGTGGGCAACCTCGGTTCACTGTTTGTACCACCTGTTGTGGGCCGAGTCATGTCGTTTGTGGGATCGTTGGGGGTGGCATCAATTATGTACCAGCTGATTGATCTATTTGTACCCCCAGCGATCATTCATGGAATGTCCTTTTCATTTACAATACAGTCTGTGTATTGGTTCATCTTCCTGCTGGTGGTGGTATCATTTTTGTTGGGCCTGGTCATTGGCAGAACAGAGGGTAAAACAATTTTATCCAGCTCATTCTTCTTGCTATGAAATAAATTTTCACGGTCTTACTTTATATTCTGAATATCCATTCCACAGTCTGAAAAATTACCAGTGAATGCTCGTGCTTCATGTTTGCCTGGCTCTTTGTATCATCTATTTTTCTGTAGGCAAGTATGTCTGTGAATAGCAATGCGAGCTAACTTTGATTTCTTCTTGTTTTGGTTTAACTTGTTTTATGCTTACTATAGTATATTGTCCAATTCAATCTTTACCTGTGATTGGAATAATTATAAAGCATCTTTCTTCTTTTGAGTTCAAGGTGTCATTTTGATTTGGTGCAAGAATGGAGAACTATATGTCCTTGCACTGATTTATTTTAGTGACAATTTGCAGGGAATTGATAACCTTGAGATTCTTGCCCCACTACTGGAACAAGTTTGGAGTCCAGAGGTATAAGGCATCTTTCTATGTAGGTAAAGTGTTACTGTGTAAATCAGAACTCCTTACAAAACCAGGATAAGTGAGATTGCTTGCTTCATTGGGTTTTTTTTGTTGTGTTTTTTTCTTTATTTTTAACATATGAGGGAGCATGAAAGCTGGCTGATGTTCTTAAGTGCGTGTATATGACCTTTACTGTTCTCAAATGATTAATTAGTTCTTGGCTCTCAACGTAGCCATAGCTAGTCTTACTCTTTAAAAATTGTACTTCTGTTATGAAGCTGGATGCTGCAGAAACAGTTTCATTTCCACAAGCTATCTCCATATTCCACAGAACAAACCCACCCTTTTGAGAACCCTTAATAAATATTCACCTCATATAGCATCTGCTTGCTTTCTGCTTTTTTTTTCTAGCCTAAGAGTGTTTGAATGTGCAAAGTCAGCTATGAGAGACAATATAAGATGTGTGCCAGTCTTGGTGTACTTTTGTCTTTCAATAACCCAGAGGCAGCTTAACCCTGTTGTTTATTATAGAAGTGTATGCATATGGACAATAAACATAGGGTGTTAAACAGCTAATCTATCATTTGCATGACTGATTTGCCATCTGCCTTTGTCTCATTTGCCATGAGAAAGCCAGAAACAATTTCCAGGAATCACCTGGATGTTTTCTTCTTTCAGTGGTTTCTCAGATTCTGACAGACTTCCAGGCTCTGTGGAAGGTGTCTGGTGGGAAGTGAATCATGAATATGAATCTGCATCTCTCCACCCTTACATCCAAAATGCTGTTGCTAGGATATTCTTCTTTGTTTGCTACTCTTATCACATCATCACCTTTTTGAAATTCACTCTCTGTCATCCTTTCTTTAATTACATTCAAATTCAAGCTGCTTGTGTCTCTCTGCAAGACCTTGACCTAATCTTATTCTACCTTTACATCTGCTTTTGTGCTTTGCTGCCTTTGCTTCTCCTGAATCCGTCTCTGAGTTCCAGTTTTCCCCGTTTTGCTTTCTTTTTGTCCTGGATTGTCATCTAGTCTGTGTGTGTTTTGCTAATGGTACTTTGTAACCATGGATTAGGGTATGCTTTTTTCCCCTTTCTACTGAACATGTATTTTTTATTTTAGAAATGTTGATTTTTGTCAGCTGATCACCACCACCCTGATGTTATACTCCATTGTGAAAATGAGGCATTAAAAACACTTCTGTTTTCTCAATTCACAAAAGTGCAGTCTTCATGAACTTGGATCTGGGCCACCCGTCAGATTGACATTTTAATGTTACCTCACTCATGAAGTGACACTAAGCTCTAAGAAAAAGATTGAGATGTTAAGTTGGTGATTAATTATACTTTATATTTGAACAGAAAGAATTTTGGTTTAAAGGGATGATAGTGTAGTCCCTAAGTTATTCAGTGAAATTTAATTATAAAAATTCAAAAAAAATTTTATAGGCTGTTCAGTGAATAATTCTTTGGAAGGTCTATTAAGACTATTACTGATATCAAAAACACAGCATAGGATATAATCGAATATATGTTGTTTTGCTTTGACTATTAGGGATACAAAACAGTCAGACATGGGGGGAAAAAGGTGTGATATTTAAGGCTATAGAGGTAATCCCAGTTCACTAAGCAAACCTCCTGGTATCTTGTGTGAGAGTAAAGCCTGAAGATTCCTTATTTTGAGTGATCTTGGCTACTACTATTTGGCAAATAAATGAAAATTCAGCCTGTTTTCCACTCTGAAGATTAGCACAGATCCCTTTCTTTTGTATCTTTGTTGTTTTCCTTTCCTGTTATGGAGCATCAAAAGCTTTTTCTTTTTTAATGTTCTAAACAGTTTTTTCTGTCTCCTGCTGTGGTGGTGGCATCAAGAGATTGGAGATCATGTTAATACTGAAAGTTGGGGTTGTGTCTTGAGGCTGTGGGCAGCCCAGGCTGGACAGACTTCTCACACTGCAGGCTCTAATATTCCACAGAACGCCAGAGGGTAGTTTCTTTCCCACAACACGGGGAAGCAGGTTCAGGTACTGCTTTGAGGCAGGGCATAGACTTGGGAGTGTGTAACTCTGAATACACTTGAATCATCTTTTGAGCTTTATTCTAGTTCTAATGCACTCTCTTGAATGCTCTCTCAACTGAACTGATTTCTGAGTGCAGAGTGGGACCTCTGAATCTTCTTTAAAGGCCTGATCCCTTCTTGGTTATTAGGAAGCTTTAAATAGACAATAGTAGATGAGTCATCTGATGTGGTAAAAGGCAGGATATAGCAGAGAACTTTGTATGCCTCTCAGGCCGCAATTATTTTCAGATAAATATGCCAGAAGTACTTAAAGCTTTCTGGTTCCACTGGTGAAATGAATGCTGCTTTTAAAAAGGCTGTTTTCATTAAATCGGTATGTAAGATTTTCTGGCATTGTGTCTTTTAGATGCTTAACTGAAGATGTTCAGAAATCCCTTGGAAAACTGTAATTAATTTGTTTTTAGTTAAAAAAATAGCTGAATATTCAAGCAAGTAAGCCCGACTGGCTGGTGATGAAACAGCGGGCTCAGCTCCTCTCTGTTCCCAGCCATGTGCTCCCACAGCTCGCCCTGTGCTGGCATCAGGGGTCATGTGACACTGGTAGGGAGCTAAACCATGAGAAAAGAAGTTCAATTTTAAAAAAAGAAAAAAAAAAAAAAAGTCTTCTGTTGGTAGCTTCTTTGAACTTGCAGGGAAGTCATCCGTTTCATCAGAATAGAGTAGGTCTCTTGGCTCTGAGTCAGAAGGATGGTTCACTGCAGCCAGGAGAAGGGAGGAGGGACGAGGCTCTCTTTACGTGGTCACAGTGGCTGCTTAAGAAATGAGAGTTTTCTTTTATGATCTTGCATTAAAAATTCTGAATTCTTCCTGTGGTAGATGATGTTACAACAAACCTCATTGCCTGTTTAGGGATATGTCTTTAGAGTTCTTGCCGTTAAGTTCTATAATAACATCTTGTAGAAAGATTATTTCAATTGGTCCATAACGATTCTTTTTTTTTTTTTTTTTTAATTTGGATGGCATTCAAGGTATTGTGATAGATAGGGTTTGTTCATAAATGTCCTCCTTACTTTTCTGGATAACTTGTATTTTTAAAGGTAGCATCTGCTGTCTTCCAGAGGTGTTTGCTTTCAGAGGTGTTGGGATAGCTGTGATAGCTCTTGAATTATGGAAAAAAAAAAAATCAATTGACATTTTCTAGTTTATATAATCCACAGGTATTGATGCCTCTTCATTTGTGCTGCAAGCTTCATATATATATATTTATTTTTCACATATATAAATATGTGAATATATATATATGTAGCTCTGAACATAGAATTCTGAACCCAAGGAACAGGAACCTGTATAAAAAGGATTGGTTCTTAACAATCTGGTGTAGTGGATATCCCCTGTGGCAGAATGTTATGACTAAGATACTGGTCACCCATGGGGGGTATATAGGTAGAGGTTAAAATCAGCTTAAGTCTAGAAGAGTATTTAGTTTGGGGTTTGTGTCTTCTGAAAGTTCATCGATGTTGCTCAGAGCACAGTGAGGCTTTGAGGACTTTGTTTTCTCTGTTTGCAACATCACATGAAATCTTATTTGTAATTTATATACGTGTTTGATATGTAGAATTTTAGAAAAGCTGCCCATAAACAATGAAGAGTTGGCTGATTTACATGGCTCTGGCAACTTTAATAACTACGTGTTTTTGGTTTTGCATTTTAGGAAATAAAATAATGCTAAT
>NW_008595611.1:15648-48941 GCF_000691845.1 Merops nubicus
TTTCCTGAAGTTCAAGTTTTCAGACTCACTGCCATTATGGGTAAGTCTTTTCTGTAATGTATATAAAAAGAAAATCTGTTCTGGGTACTTTTCATTTCTGATGACCAAAAGCATTAATGTAACACCATCCCTAGGAAGCGTGTGCTTTGACTGTGTGACTCGGTTACCTCTGCATGAAAGGCAGCCTTCAGCTGCTTTGCTAGCATACTGGAAAAGTAAACTTGAGATGCTTTGTCACAGTGCTTTGGCTTCCTTTGGATGAGATATGCTACCTACTGACCACTAGAATTCAACTTCCTTCAACTAGCTCCTAAAAGAACATTTTTTTTAATCATTGAGCACTAGAATAGGCCATAAAGCAATGAAATAATTTAACTTTTTGAATTGTGGCAAGTTTTGTATTGTGTCTTAGTGTGAGGAAGGAGTAGCTGAGCTGAGAGAATGCCTTCAGTTCTGCCATTAAATACTGCTAGTAAAACTTGCTTTTTCAGATTTGCATATGTTAGTAGAGTTACGAATGATGACAGCATGAGCAGTGATCAAAGTTACTCATTTTCACACCAGCTTTCTGATCTGTTAAGAGTCTATTTAGTTAGATAACACTGGAACCCCAGACTTTCCTGACGTGACGAATATATTTGGTTATGTTTGGATAGAATGTGAAGGAATTCTCGTTCAATACCTGAAATGCTTGCTTGCTGATTTTATTGCTGAGTTTTCCTCAGGTCCATGTTTGAGAAATACTGTTCTTTGTAAATCACAGCACTTAGCAATGAGTTCTTTAACAAACATATCCATTGTAAAGTAGTCTGAAAGCATGCAATCAACACCTTTGTCCATAAATTTTGTTGTCCGGTGTTCCAGGTGCAAGTTGACTCTAGTGCCCTTGCTGTGGCAAGGAACTAATAATGCAAAATATTGGTGACAAATTTCCCTCAGTGATGGATGTACAGGCTTTTGAAATCCTAAATGTTTTCCTGTCTTAAGCAGCATCCCAGTTCCAAGGCAATCCTTGTATAGCATGGCCTCAGGCCATCCCAGCTGCAGCAGATCATCAGGATTTAGGACTTTGTGTGAACTTGAAATCTAAGCTGTGCAGCACTCCTGCCCCAGAACTGTCCCCCGAGTTCAGTGCTGGTTTCTCCTTGTGAATTACTGCTGTAAGACATGAACCCCCTTCATTTGCAGTCCTGAAAGTGTTAGAGTTTTGTGGTGTTTTGCTTTGATTTTTTTGTTTGTTTGTTTGTTTGGGTTGGTTTGGTGGTTGTTTTGCTTTAATTACTCTGTGGGATGTCAGCAGATACTTAGGCAGCTGAGGTGTTCCCCTGGGTGTTTGCGTATGCTTCCTATGGGCATGACCATACCTGTTCAGGACAGAGGAAAAATGATTCAAAAGTACTTGCTTTTCTTTTTCTTTCTTTTACAGCTTGGGGGCGGAAGTACAATTTCTAATTAACTTCTCATCTATGGACTTTATTTGAAACAAAGTAGATAAATCCTTTTTTTTTCCCCTGCTCTTCTCCTGTTAGCCTGCAGTTCTGTAGCGTTGTCAACGTGTGTTATGACTTCAGGTTTTTAAACCTGCCATTTAAGTGTTTACTGATTAAGTTGTTGATTTCCTTCAGCGTTGCTAATGATAAAATAAAAATTTTTGCACAGCGGCTGTAATTTTTTTTTTTTTTTTTTTTTAGTTTGGCAATTATGTATGGAAGTGTAATATGGACTTTTAGATTTTTAGAATAATGTCTGCTTAATTATGAAATGAGAGAATAATCCACTTCAAATGTAACTGTCATTTACACTTCTCTTATCTGGTTGTTTTCTCTGAGCAGATGAGCAGCAAGCTTTGAATTCAATCATGCAGGATTTGGCTGTGCTTCATAAGGCCAGTCGTCCTGTATTGCCCCAGCAAGAAACAGGAAAACCAAAGTCATCTTCACCTAAAAAACAGGTAATCTTTTAATATCCTTACTAACCTAGTGAACACAGAATGTCCAGCTGTGGCTTCTATAATTATCTTTCTTGCCAGCCCAGTGAGCATACCAGAGTGAGCTATTAGTCTCCCACATGTGCTGCCATTTTCTTTTTTCATGTTCTAAAATTAGGAGCAAAATGAAATGGTGGCATTTCAGACCAGATCATAGTGTATGCTTAAGTGACTCCAATCCTGATAAAGTGAAGATTACAGGGATATTGTGACACTGTATGTAGATTTGTTATTGTTATTATTAGATCAGTACTGGACTACTATAAAATATCACGGTGTGCTAGTATCTCTTATTTGGAGTGCTTCTTTCAAATGAAATTTATAGGTATATTGGATTGCCCAGTTGTCAGCTATGTTACACTACAGATTGTCAGTAGAGCAGCAGAAACATACTTAAGCTCTTTTATTCCATCTTTGGCTTCAATTTTTTGTTTGTTCATATGCTGGAAATGTGGGTTCTTAGCTGTATTTTTTTTTTCCTGCAGATACTCAAGACAGATGGAAAAGTAGCAAATACTTAGGTTTTGAACTACTGTATGGAAAGATTGAGAGAAGAGGATGTAGATTTTTACCCAAATTGCTCTAATAACCCTGTTGAGTTAACTGTATGTTTATTTAGTTGACAGTCCAATATTTCATGAAACTTCAGTTTGTGCAGTCTTGTATTAACCTGTTAAAGATCAAAGTATTTGAATGTATTTGGCTTTTGAGCTGCAAAAACCCAGTGGCTACGTCTTTTTCACTCTGTGGGAGAGTTCAGTATGTAACACTGGTACTTTGCAAGTGTCATGTAACTCACCTCAGAGCTGTGACTTCAGACATTGCATGTATAATTCAAAATGTTTTGAATATAATGCCTGTTAGGAAAGTTAGAAGGAAAACAGTGGAGCCATTTCAGAGGTTTTAATGTGGTAGTGCTTAGGGGGAAGTACTTGTTTCTCATTCTGTTTAAATCTGTGAATTTTGACAGTAATCACTTGTGAATCAAGTAATTATTTTGGAAGATACAAGACTGTGATTTGGATATAATCTCTGGTTGAAAGGGTTGGACTTTTTTTGCTGCAACAGTTGCTAATACAATTTGATTCTTTAACTTATGATTTTTGCAAAACAAGTTTATTTCCATGTAACTGTAGGTATTTACAGGTATCTTTGTTATTGGGAAATTAACTGCATGAATGCTGGCTTAATTACTTGTGTGGGTTTCTATGATAACGCTCATGAAACAAGATATGTTTTTTAAGCCTGGAATGCTCAGCTCTGAAGTGTACTTAAAGACCTTTTGTGGTAGCTAAATCTACCTGCCTGCTCATGATAGAGAATTCTCTGGTAATCAATTCCATGCTGAATTTGAAATCACTGATCTCTTACAATATTAAAATATATTGATAGAAAGTAATGTGTTTACTTACAGAAGCACTCATTGTGCTTCACAATAATTTTTTTTTATTTTTTACACACATTAAGCCTCTCTCAGGTACCTCAGCAGAAGTAGCTTGTTAAAATGCTTTAATGTTTAATATTAAAATGCCTATCAGAAAGGACAGAAAATTAATATGGACTGCTTAAGGATTTTATTTCTGGTATAGGATTAGTGAATGGGATTTCATGGCCTTAATTAAAGGAGATAGTAACAAACTAATACTGGTTCTTTCATATCTTACAGAACGATGTTAGAGTCAAATTTGAACATCGAGGTGAAAAAAGGTAAGGTGGGAACACAAGAAAAGTTCTTGTCTTCTAATTACTTGCAGAATTTTGTTTGGCTTCTATAATACAGTTTCAAATAAGCTGTCCAAAGTGTTTTTGATAGCAAATAGACACAGCTTTGAGCTTAAATTTAATTTTTATACAAACACAATTCAAGGATAATCTGTATAAAATGTGGACTCTATACATAAATGCAGAAGTATCTTACCATAGCTATGTCCCACATAATGTCCTTCATTGGTTTACCCTTCAGATACATTTGTAGTCTAGAACAGTTACTTAGGTCATTAGTGTAGTTCTCAAATACAAGCACACCAGCAAATTATTTTTCTGCATCACGTGCGTGATGATGTACTGTTACTGTGACATCCAGAGGAAGAAGCCTAGATCTTAAAGCTCCGTGTTGGATTGTACTTTGGAGGAACCAATCTGCAAACTGTAATGGGAAAATTTATTGGACTTTATAATTAGATTTTTTTTATGGATAATTCCAAATAATCAGTTAAAACTTATTTTCATTTTGTGTAAGAGGTGGATGATGTACATGCTTGAAGTATACAAACACCTCTCTCTATATATTTCTGCTCCGATAGCTGCACGAAAGCTTCTGCAGAAGTTGATCTGCAGTTCTGTGCAGAACTAGTTTTGTGGACAACTCATTTTGTCTGTTTGACTCTTTCTGAAAGCATAAACCTTCATTGTACCTAGGGAGAAATGGTTATAGAGTAAGCTTTGAAAATACTTAATGAAAAGGAAGTGGTTATATTATTTGTCAATAGAAATGGTAAATTCCTTAAGTAAAGATGGCTTCAGAATGGAGCCTGTGCGACTTCTGGGCGGCCCTTCGTGTGATGTGCAGTAGAACAGTGTGTGTCCCTGCCGAGTACAGTATTTGCCCACTCTTTACAGGGGGTAGTAAAGTAGCAGTTAATTGCAGTTCCCTAGCTATTAACATTCTTTAGCTATCACTTTTCTGAACAACACATGTAACAGTGCATTGGTGATGGTTGAGTGCTATAAGAAAAGTGGAGGAAATAAATCTTTTCAGAAGCTTTGAAAATGGAGGTCTTCTGTACCTAACGCTTTCTTGGGGAAGAAGCGGAAGCATGAATTTAAACCAGAACTCTTTCCTCACTGCCAGTCTGCACTTTATCTTCATTCACTTTCACAGGGGACTAAGTTAATCAGTTCAATATGAGTACAAGCATAAAGGAGGTGTCTGGAAAGATACCTTTCCCAAGCTTTTTTGCTGATGGGCCTGGCTCTCTTTTGCACTGTCCCAAGTAACTTGAGCTTGCTTGCCACGGGGCACTGGGCAGCCCAGGCTCACTGCTTTGCGTGACTTACGATACATTGGTTGCCTGAGCATGTTGATCTAAAGATAAAGTAATGAAATTATGCAAGCAAAATAAGTTATGCAATGGTTTTCACACTGGTTTTTAAAAAAGGAAGTGGAAAAGAGAAGTGATTCCAGAGTTTCTTTCAGTAGTGAATGTGGCACTTTACCACAGAGTGTGCAGTGTGATGGGCAGAGTTCCAGGCTTGCTAAACAAATTAACTACAATGACAATTAGTATTGGGTTTGGTATTTTTTTAAAGATTTGTTTAATTTTATTTTTTGTTTTGGCTACCCTTTTAGCTAACTCTTGCTGATTTTTCTGCTTCACAAGATTTGAGTGCTGTTTTTTTTGAATGTGAATTTAATATAGCTCACGAGCTTAGTCACTTCTAAAAACTTAGAAACTTTTGTTTCTTTAGTGGTGTTACAGCTCACATAATATAGTAGTTTTATATAGTAAAAGGTCAGTTACAGGCATCTTGGGCTATTTGGTTTGATGGGAAATAGAGCTAAAAGAAAACTTGGGTTGTTGATGTACAACTACACCATTCTTACCAGGAGCACACTTGAAGCACAATTAGTGATGGGCAATTTGAGCATGTAATTTATTATTATAAAAATGATGTTTAGTTACCTTCCTTGGATTTCCGGAAAATGAGGACTATAGGAGTAATCAATTTCTGCTGCTTAGGTTTGTCAGCCTGTGGTACTCCATTGTCTTAGTTGTCTAAAGTAGAAAATTACAGAAATTTCTAAGAATTTGCCTCTGGAATGGAGGCATGTAAAAGATTAAGCTTTTATCATATGCAAGCTAGAAAAATAGTTATAATGAGATTGAACTTTGTGTGGTTACCCTTTATAAATTTTTCACTGCTTTACTCGCCTTTTTTTAATGACTCTGAATGTTGGAGGACAGTGAATAAAGCATAGCCTTGTATCGTCTTTTTAGTAATGAACTTACTTCTAAGATGGTTCTGAAGTAGCAAGTTTCCAGATTTTTATAAGTAATACACAAAAATTCTCTATAACTTAAATTGTGTTTCAGGATCCTGCAATTACCAAGGCCTGTTAAACTTGAAGATCTTGCGGCTAAAGCTAAAATTGCTTTTGGACAGACTATGGATTTACATTACAGCAATAATGAGGTAATATTGTGTCTTCTAAATTCTCAGTGACTTATACATTGATTATTTTAAGGCTGAAATTTGCTCTTGTAAGCAGTGAGAACCACTCCTGTGACATAACCCCAGATTTCTAATGTGTGTATTCCCAAACATGTCAGGCTTGTCTAAATTAGGATAGGCGGGAGATTCATGAAATGTTTTATTAGCAGAGTCATGTCTTCGTGAGTTGTGTCTCAGACTTGATTGAAAATGGGTAAATTGTCTTCCTGCTCTGTCACAGCCCTGTTGCATGACTTCAGGGAAGTCTTGACCTCTTTGAGCTTTGTTGTGTTTATAAATCTGAAATAGCGTTTAGCCTTTCCTGTACATAGTTTTCCTTTAAAGATTAATCTTGTTAGGTAATTGCTAGAATGCTGTGTTTAGTAATGTTTAGATTGGGAAAACTAAGCTTAACTGTGGCTT
The DNA here is from genome assembly GCF_000691845.1 of Merops nubicus. NCBI lineage: Eukaryota > Metazoa > Chordata > Aves > Coraciiformes > Meropidae > Merops > Merops nubicus. The sequence goes on from NW_008595611.1 coordinate 22,271, forward strand.
CTTTTAAAGTGGCTGGTTCACAAAGATTTCTCAGGAACAGTGCTAGCACTGTCAAGCAACTTACTGCTGATTGGTATTACTTCCAGCTTTCCTTTAGAAGTAGGAAATACATTTACAGGTGCAGGTTCCACTCTTAGGAGTTCCTTCTGTTTTTTGCCTTGAGTAAGCAAAGTGCTTGGAGGATGATTCATGTGCTTGGTTATGCACAACGTAATTGCTGTATCTTATCTGCACCTTTGCAGAAGAAAATGCCTGTAATTGCTGTGTGTTGGCTACTCACTGCCTGCCTTACCAGGCACTTCTGTGAAACTGATGCACAAAATGAAGAATTCCAACAGAAGGCTTTTGGAGATTAGGAAGGTCTGAAGAAATGGCCATTCGTGGTGCTTTAGCCTCAGCTCCTTCCTCTGATACAGCCTTTTAGGCACTTGAGCAGGTTTTCTGCTTGTCACCTTCTGCACTAGTTGGCAAATCTCCCCATCACCTTTCAGAAATGTGATGGTAATAACCTGTCTTTAACCTTAAAAGTGCAACTTAAAATGAAGAGCATGCTTATTTATTATCAAGACCTTCCTCCCTCATTCCCATTTCTTTTTGTATGGAAGTATTGTTTCAACTGATGTTGTAAACAGTCTCAGTCAGTGATGCTGAAATACAAGTAGATTTCTTAAAACAGCTATTGCGTTATTCCTTTGTTATAAGCAGAAGCTGTAATTTACACTCCTGAAACATAAGCCAAGTTTTAATTGTTATAGAACTTGGATCTCTAGTACACTTTAATGGCATCGAATATTCTGTACTAAAGCTACACGTATGCCAAGATAATTTTAATTAATTAGATCCAAGTAAGATTCTAGTGACCATGTGGATCACCTCATGCTTGATACACTTCCTTAACAAATTCTGTTTTCCAATGGAGAAATTCTGTTAGTGATGCAACTTCAAACAAGTACACTTGTAATATTGTGAGGTATGAAAATGTACTTCTTTATGCTCTGTGAAATAAGGGTTATATTTATTTATCTTACAGACTTGCATTAATTTAGGTGATTACAAATATGTTGATACTGTTGCACGTGTTTCTCTGAAACTTGTAGGATATTAAGTTGTGCATGTGTAAAATGGTTGCTGCTTTATTGTGAAGACTTGTTCCACTGTGCTGTATCTGTTGAAGGTGTCTGAGGGAAGAGTTAATCTTGAACTTGAGAGATTTTGGTGCTATCTTGAGACAACATTTAATAAATTTTATTTTCAAGTTGTCTGCAATGAAACGAAAGATAGCATCAGTTTATTTTTTTCTTTGCACTTCATTTCAGCACATGGTGTCCTGTTTAAGACAACTTTTTATATATATTTTTTCCCCCTTTTTCGTAGCTTGTAATTCCATTAACCACACAGGATGACCTGGACAAAGCTGTTGAACTACTTGACCGTAGTGCTCATATGAAGAGTCTCAAGATACTGCTTGTGATACATGGAAATACCCAGGTATGAGTTGACATGCTAGATGCCTTTTTTCCCTCCATTTTCATATTGAAGTATAATTTGTATCTTTTCTTACGGATGACATTTTTCCAGTTGAATACATTACTGAATGCTTTTTCAGTTTAAGCATCTCTTAGTGTTTGACATTGACTTAGTTTTAACTTTTTCCTAGATCCTGGTCCTCTGTTTGTTTGCCTTCCCTAGAGTGGTAGAAAAGTGTTCCTTAATAGGATCATGATGTGATACAAACTTGAGAAGTGCATGGAATTTAAATATCTGTAGTTATTTGAAACTGTTCTTTAATTCATGTTGGTGATGCTCCTTTGTGGCAAGTTAAATGTAGGTTTGTAGCAAACAGTTGCAGTGGACTATAGGCTAAATACTGAGTTATTTTGATATTATCTAACTCATGGTCATGGTATTGATAGGATTTCTATGCTAGTGCATATTGAAAATTATTTTTAATTAAGAAAGAGCTACTAAAGCATGAATTTTGATATAAATTGGCAAGCTTCTTTTTGACTGCTTGGAAAATGGAATGTGCTGCACAAAGCCTATAAAGTTCACAAAGTATTGTCATTGTCAGAAGTATAAATTAGTAACTGCAGTTTATTCTATGTATGCATTTTCAGTCACCCAGTGTAAATAATGTGGAACCCTTGCCCTCACTGGAAGATTTAGATAATACAGTGTTTGGTGTGACAGACAGAAAAAGGCGACTGTCTGTAATAGGTAAGCTACATATCTCAACAGCTTTAATTGTAAAAAATGTTTCTTTCGTAATATTCTCTTAATGAAGATTTTGCTATCACCACAGGCTTTTTGAATTTCTCTTACCAATGATTCTACTGTGGAGTTTGCACTTGGAATGGTGCATTTTGAATGCTAAGCCAAAGGTGGTTTAAATATGTATCATACAGAATATTACAAAAACAAATCACGAGTAAATTACGTAGTATTAGTTGAGGTAACCAATGAGTATCCTAAAAAGTTGATGTTATTTTCAGGTCCATGAATGAGCTACTGAAAAAAATATATTTCTTTATATGGCAATGCATTTACTTGCTCAGTTTAGGACTCCAATATTTTTAAAATCTTAATTTGTGAACATTTGTTTAAGATAGTTATTCTGGCGTCAATATAATCTTTTTGCTTATTCATATTTTAAAGTTGGTATGATGCTAACTGCCAAATTTAATTATGAAATTAGACAGTTTAATGAATAATTTTTCAGGCAATTAATTTATTATGCATTTACTATGAATAGAGGTATTCCTGTTCATGCAGACATAATATTCAACGAAGAAAAACTGAAATTCTCCTGAGTTGGAAGGGGACTAGTTGACACGGGTGGAAGGGTTTGGATTTATTGTTTTGTTTCTAAAGAAAAAATTTACCTACCTAGATGTGTGGACAAGTGATTTCTGTTCCTATATAATGAAAATTCTTTTCAATGCCATTGAAGGAACCCTGCTCCAAACTTTTCGTAATTCCTGGATTACAGTTTAAATCTCTCTATGTAAGTCGTGTATTGAATAGGCATTTGGAAATTTCTAAAGCAAGAAGTGATCCAGGCAGGATCAGTGCCTGTGAAGCATTTGAGTAAAGCCCCTCCATTCTGGGTTAGTGATGAGACTCTGACTAACCCCTTTCTTTCAAAAGGTTCTAATACTCGTGACAGGAGCTCACCTCCACCAGGATACATTCCAGATGAGCTGCATCAGGTGGCTAGAAATGGGTCCTTCACCAGTATCAACAGTGAGGGTGAATTCATTCCAGAAAGTATGGATCAGGTACGTGTTCAATCTATTACAATTAGAGCTTGTCTCAGGTTTTTATAGTTGGGGGGGTTTTGTGAGGTATTTTATGAAATACTGCTGTTCAAGGAGGATATGGAATTGTTAGAAGGAACAGCTAAAAAAATGACAACCCTAGAAAACAATCTGTGAGAGAAGATTAAAATAACTGTGGTGGTTTAGTCTTATAGAACCTGTTTTTAACTCTTCAAGTCTCTTCAGTTACTTAAATATATTGCTACAAGAAGAAAGGTAGTACTCTTAATTTCCATTGTAGTTGAATGAGGGAGTGATAGATAGAAATAACAGCAAGAGATGTCTGCATTAGGAAGCACAAAGCCCCTGTATTTTAATGAGAAGGATATGTAACCAAGACCAGTTCTACAACTTTCCCAGGGAATTAAAGGAAGTTTTAAAGAAGAGTTTGGATCTGTAGAATTATGTAGACTTGGCTGATACTTTTTTGGTGTAATGACAAGGGGATGGCGATGGGTATGGCATAAATAAGCTCTGAAATACTTTCCATGGTCACATTCTTGTGTAAGGATCACAGATGTCTGCCATTTTGTTCTTATTCACCTGCATCATTTGTGTGGGATATCAGCACACTTAGCATGAATAAAAATTCTGCTCTCTGAATATCAAAATTACCCTTAAAAACAGCAGGAAAAGATGGAGGAATGTAATGGCTCACAGAACTGGCAACAGAGAGAGGTATTTTAAGGAGGGAGAAAAAAAAAAATGCTCTGTACCGGCATCATTTCAAGTTCTTGTTGACATTGGCACTAAATGCACAAATGGCAAGAGGTAATGGTTTTTATGAGCTGACTAAATGTGAGACAGATGATAGAATAAAAATAGAAGGAAAGAGATTGTGAAATTTGTTGCAACAATTTTAATGACTTAGTTGGGAGCAGGGACTGTATCTCCCCATTTCCAGAGCAGGGTGCTATTCATAGCCACGTGGTCAGATCCAGGCCTGGATTCATTCAAGGAATTGACTACTTCTGGCCTGAGCAAAGTAATTTTTGGTCACTGATCAGACAGGCAGATGATCTCTCAGGCCCAGGATATCCTTTCACTACAGAGTATTAAAGGAATGTGACACGTAACCTCTCATGTATGAATTGTTGTGTAAGCTCCCAGTAGGGTTTAAATACAGGAATTTTACTTTTGTAGGAAGCCAGGTTAGTTCAATCTAAGCAGAATCAAGGGCCAGATTGGGGTGTTTGGAACTCACAAGCTCTGCTTGCTCCCTTTCCCCTAAGCTGCCACATTACCTTGGCAAATGTTAACCATGACGCCTACATTGCCACAGCCTGCCCCACAAAGATAAGCAGGGAATTTGGGAGGGCTTTGCTCTGCTCTCCTGCTGATCTGCCTGAGCACAGCTGACAGCAGGCCCCACACTTCCTCTACAGAAGAGATGGTGGGTTGGACAGAAGTGCCCCGTGGTCTGCCAGTTGGACCATCCTGCATTAAGTTACAGAGGTAATCAATATAGCAGCAGATGAGCTTTTTTCCTTTTCAGGACCCACTGTTCAGCATGAGAAAAGTGGAATGGAATTGCTGAACCTCTGGTAAATACTGTTCACCCTGATGCGGAGTTTGAGTGTCCGAGTTTGCAGGGTGCAAGCTCACTTTCTGAACACAATTTCTGTAATAAGTCCTTGATTGGTGCTCAGCAAAGTATGTGTACAGGACCTTTAAAATGCAGCACAGACCACAAAAATTTGAGGGGTAGCTGCTTTCTGCTTTACAGCAGAAAACTGGGGTCTATGTCATAGAAAATAATAGATGTTATAAGATACACTGAAATAAACTTTATTTTAGGAAGGAGCTCATTGTAGGACAACAGACAAGCTTTCCGCTCTGTTTGTGAGAGGCAGGCTGGAAAAATTGTCACATTCAATAATTAAAAATACAGATTGTTTCTACCTCTGACGAAAAGACCTGTAACACATCTCAGGTTTCATTACAGCAAAAACACAAGGCAATGACGTTTGCCTGTCCTTAAGCTTAGGACTTTAAGGGTAATAATGCAAGATAAAGAAAACAAGAGCCAGCCAGTAGAAATAGCTGGTTATCAGGAGGATGCTTTTGATTATCAATCCATTTCTTTTTCTCTGGATTAGAATTCAGGAAGCAGAAGTGTGTAATTACATAACTGTTTTCATTATGTAATAGATCCGGCCTAGACAGTTTTATGACTTCTCAGATTGATAGAGTTTATTTGAAAGAAGATTTTTGTTCGGGTAAAAAGGGAGAGTGTTTCTAAATTTTACGCATTATCTCTCTTTCCTCTTCCATTTCTCTATCATGCAGGAATTGCTGTAATACTAAGAGACAATGGTGCATACGGAAAGAATGTAGCAGTACAATTTAGGTACAAAGCATGGAAGAGGATTAAGTACTTTAACTATATTCTTCTTAGATATGAGAAAAAATGGTGGAGTCCTTTCAGAATTGCAGACTGCGATGCATGGTCAACTGTAGCAGCTATGTTTTTCTCTAGTAATTCATATTTCCAGTTTGTCTTTGTTTTTATTAGGTTCTTCAAAGGAGAAACCTTCAAGTATTTTTAAAAAAAAATAAAAGAGCAACAACAACAAAAAACCTGAACAATAAAAAGCCCCAAAACAAAAACTTGAACTTGTTGATCTTTCTCTCTTTGCTATTTGTTAGATGTTGGATCCATTGTCTTTGAGCAGTCCTGAAAACTCTGGCTCGGGAAGCTGTCCCTCACTTGACAGCCCTTTAGATGGGTAAAAATTACTTACATTCATTATTTATCCTCATTAGGTTGCATAATGTATCAGTTGTAACATAGAATAAGTCTCCAGGGATAGCTATTACTGAACTTTTCCCAGAAATTCCTTTGTAAGTTAGAGAACATTTATGAAAGCTTATTGGAACTTAATTGCTTACTAATGCATGGAAAATAGAAGTAGCTTTCTTTTCTATTAATTTGCATTTGAAGCACAAAAATTTATACTTCAGATCCTACAAAAGTGTACTGAAGACTTCTACTGTTTTGCATATGTGAAGTGTATTACCTGGCAGCGAGCCACCCCTTCAGATCTGGATTTCTTAGGCACTGCTGTACAAAGTAAGCTCCCCTTCTCTGAGGTAGAGGGTACCCACTTCAAGAAAGAGGGTAGAATCATTTAAAGACTTGAACAAACAATCTTCTCCTTTTCTTTGCAATTACTGTCCATTCCTCTCCCCTAGTTCCCCTTGCAGACTTTCCACTTACTGCTGTTTGTTTAACCCATCAGTTAGCAACAGTGTGTTCTTGGGTGGGTCTGGAGATGTGCTTTGACTGGTTAGGAGATTCACATGTTTTGAGAGGGTCACTGTCCAGTTTCTCAGCCACCAGGTAAGCCAAACAGAATGTATTCCTGTTTGGGTTATGGTTGGTCAGGCAAAAAACCTTGGGTCTTATGTTGTACAGATTGGCTACTCGTTTATTTGAGACTGCTATACAAATAATACTGCCAATTAATTTTTTAATTTAATTGGTAGAAAGGGAGAAAGTTGGAAATAATTGCCTGTGGCAATTAATCAGAGCTATAGTATTCCATAGTATCATTTCATTTGAGAATGTGATTTGAGGACAAAAGTACATTTATTCTAACAAATCTTTTAGTTAAATAATGAGTCTCTGTTCATAAGCGAGAAAACAATAGATATGAAAAATATTTTATGGTTGAAGTATGATAGGTTATACATGCACAGTGTTTAATGTAGCTACATAGGACAGAAAATCTACCAATTTGTCAGATTTTTGTTTTTGTGGGGTAGGGGTGAATTGAAGAAACAGGATTGAGGATTGCACTGAGGAAACAGTGCAATAATCAGACTCATATTTCTTCTTCAAAACTTTTTCTGGCTGTTCATTTACTTCCTTTGTCACCTCTACTTAGTTTGTTTTCCTTCCCCCTCCCCTCCGGCTCAAGTATTTCCTACAAAGATGTAGGTTTTGTCTCCATTTAGCTTCTGCTACCCCTTAGAGAAATTCTTACCAGGAAAAGGAAGACATTGTTTTGTTACATTTATGGAAATATACTGTAATCAGTTGCTCTGACTGGCAATTCCATCCATCCCTTTGGGTGGCTGGGAGTTACATACCAGCTGTAGGTAAGAAACAATGTGATCGTATAAGTACAAAAAAATTCTTCATCATTCTATAACTCAAAAAAATTACTCTTAATCCTGTGACTTCTGTGGAAAGAAGAGGATATAATTTGAGATGTTTAAAGGTCGTATATTTCTTTGGTTAAATTTCTTCAAGATTTTTTGTAGGCTATACAAGACATTTTGCCAATCTATAAACTTTTGTGTTTAGCTGTAAAGGTGTTAAACGTAACCGTGCTCCTTTGTGGCTTGACTTGTGGAATTCCTGTTTTTACTAATATCATTCTTTATTAACAGTCTGTTGCTTTCCTACTACATTAAGCTCAATAAGTAAGCTTTTCCATTGTTACTGATCTTGAATTATTCGATAGCTATTATATTTAATTTTCAAAATTGGTTTCCACATTTGTAAGCCAGTGCAGCAACTGTAGCAATAACTTTCCATCAGTCATAAAGAACTGTGAGACAGTAAGATTAGATGTTTAAGTACTAGATTAACAGGAGTTTTTAGATGTATGTTTTTATAATTTCAGAGACAACTATCCCAAATCTCGGATGCCAAGAGCACAGAGCTATCCAGATAACCATCAGGAATTCTCAGGTAGGCAAAAGTCACTGGATATACTAGCTTTCCAGAGCTCCTCCTTTTTGCAAATAATAGGACTTAGAAAGGAAGTTCCCATGGCGAAGTATTGTATTACAGAAACTTGATATGGTAGGAGGAAACAGTGACAAAATCCAATCCAAATGCACCCAGTAAAAGATACAATGAAATAGAAGGTCTGCTGAATATTTAATTCTAGATTTTTGTAATACCACCATTAGTGTGCATAGTATAATTTGCCTGCTTCGCTGAAAAGAACAAATGATGCAGTAGATAAGGGCATGAAGCTGTTTAGTTAAACTGGACTGTAATATCCATCTCTAAATTGGCATATAACCTTGGTTGATTTATTTAATTTTGCAGTCTTGTAGTTAAACTCCAGTAGGCAGCTAAGTACCACACAGCTTCTTGTTCACTTCTCCACAGTGAGAAGGAGGAGAGAATCAGAAAGGTAAAAGTGAGAAAACTCCTGAGTTGAGGTAAAGACGGTTTAATAAGTACAGAAAAAGCTGCACGTGAGCAAAGCAAAACAAGGAATTAATTCATTACTTCCCATCAGCAGGCAGATGTTCAGCCATTTCCAGGAAAGCGTGACCTCATACATAAGTTACCTGGGAAAACAAGCACCATAACTCCAGACTCCTCCTTTCTCCCAGCTTTTTATTGCTGAGTTTAACCTCATATGACATGGGATATTCCTTTGGTCAGCTGGGGTCAGCTGTCCCAGCTGTGCCTCTGCCTAAGTCTTGTGCACCCCCAGCCCACTTGCTGGTGGGGTGGTATGTGAAACAAAAAAAGCCTTGATGCCGTGTAAATACAGTTCAGCAATAAGAAAAACATCTCTGTGTTAGCCACACTGTTTTGGTCACAAATGCAAAACACAGCACCATATGGAGCTACTATGAAGAAAATGAACTCTCTTGCAGCCAAAACCAGTGTGTGGAGCCTTCAGTTTCTCCTTTGTGAGATGAAGATCACTTTGAAGTGCTCGTGACTTCTGTAATTGAAAGCACTGTGAAGTGAAAGGATGAAGGAGAACTGAGTGCTATGCCTATAAATTAATCATCACCACTAATGTTTTTGTGCAATACTTTGGCTTGAATCCAAGTTGTTGTGCATGGCTCAGGGTACGGATTGCAGTGGGTAACCTTGGAAGTGCTTTGAAGTGTCTCCCATGGACATGCCTCACTACGGAATTTTGCTGTTGAATAATTAGCTTCCAGTGAATCTGAGGTGCTTTCTGGTTTTTGGTCTATTATACTGTAAGGCTTCTTTTTATTTTGTTTATGAAGCTTTATCCAGATAACTGTGATAGTGTGCTTTTTATTTTAAGGATTCTAGAGCACTTAACAGATTGCCAACTTTTTTGGTATTTGTCTCTGCCACCTAAAAGCTTCTTATGCATAATTTTAGTTGTATTTTCATTTAAAAGTGGTGCAATTGCAGAAATTAGTTTGCCTTTGGCAATCTTAATTTAGTTTACTTGTGTTTATTGCAGTTACTTCTCTAATAATATGATCTTGAAATATTTTTTTCTGCTCTTTTCCTGTGGGATGCTCTGGTATTTTAATGATGAGATAGACAGCAATTATTCCATATACAATATTTATTCTCATTATTTGATATGTAGCAAAACAAGAATAGTGTACAGAGTAAGAAAAAATGTCCATTTGGCCTAGTCTTTCCTCCTGCCACGACCAGTAGCAGGCTTCTATAAGGACTGTGTAGTGTTCCTTCCTCAGAATTAGTTCCTAGTCATGTATAGCTTAAGGGTTCTGCAAATGCAGGATGCTCTTCTGTGGTATGATGGATTACTTTTTTTTTTTTTCCCTGTCACAAATTCTTCCAGTCCCTATTTCGACTTGTATAAACTTTTTCACTATGAGCAGTATGCTCTGACAAGAAGTTGTACATCTTACTGTGTTTTATGAAGAAGTATGCCCTCTGTGATTTTGTTTTGGTTTTGTTTTTTTTTTCCATAGACCCCTTTGTCTCCCTTTCAAGCTGTTGCTTTTTCTAGTCCGTAGAGGCATACATTCCTGATGGAGGACCAATTTTGTATCTTTGATCATCTCTGTACTTAAATCTTTTCCAGTTCTACTAAATCTTTTGATGGAGTGGACCAAAACTTGGTTCAGTATATCTTTAATGATTTAGCATTTAATTTGTCTCTTAGCCAATACAGAGAGTTCAGCTGCTGCTTTATTGGAGCTCTCTATCACAAACCTTTGCACTACCCTACAGAGAATTTCATCTGCCATTGTAACATCCAGTCATGTAGCCTTTTACGGGCTTTCTGTGATTCTTCTGTTGGCTTTATTTCTCAGAGTGATTTTGTCACCTCACTATTCATTGTTCCTTCCAGAGAATTCAAGTGTAATGAAACTGCACGAGTTGTAGCCCAGATTCCTGTGCAACTGTTGATGATTTACTCCCATCTTATATACTTATCTTCTAATCAATTATTTATGCATGAGGGACTTTTCCCTTTTATCTTATGAATACTTTTCTCCTTCAATAATTTTTAAAAAGGGACCTATTGAGTGTGTTTCAGTAATTCACCAATTTGTCATATTTATGCATCTTTGTATTAGTTTCTGCCGATTTTCCTCTAGAAACTATTTTTAAAACTGGAGTAATTAGGCATGCTGCAGTCCTCTGACATTCTTATAAGCAAGAGGTTACAAACCACTTGAGCTGTTGAATTCTTGATCCTTTGGAACTTCTGGCTGAACATCCTTTTAGTCTGTATGATTTGTTAGATCTGTGGCTTTTGTTTATAATCTGTTTTGGTCTGATGCTTGAACTTGAAGCATATCCTCTGATATGTTCGCTCATATTTAAGTTTGTAGTACCAAACTGAATAATGTAATATACTTCTGTCACATGTGAAGTTTTGATATGTATGTTTTTATTTTCTAGTAGAGTATGATATCCCAATATTTGAGAAATTCGGAAAGGGGGGGACTTATCCCCGAAGATACCATATTTCATATCATCAACAAGATTACAATGATGGTAAGTGTGAATACTGCAAGAGTTCTACTTCATTAATCTGTTTTTCTCTTCTTGAAATTGAAGAAGAAAATTTAGATAGTAAAATCTTAATGAATTAAAATATTGAAATTGAAAGCTTTAGAGCTGCTGAGCAGTCTTATGCCTCTGGTAAAGTTAGAGAGTGCAGAATTCATGACTCCCATGCACAGCTATGAAATGTTCTCTGTCTTTGGCCCTGCACAAGTCATCCAGTATAAGCTTTTGACTTTTGTGACCCTTTTTTACCCAAAGTACGTATGTCAATTAGTATGTCATTTCTTGTTTTGCTTAAACAAGCCCAAGTACAATGTAGTTCATATTAACAGCTCTGAACAGTAAATAAAACCGAAGAGCAGTGATATAAACCAAGCTGGTGAAATGAACTGCTGGAATGCAAGACAGTACCTGCTGATGTGGACACAAAACCGATTTAGACAGTAGTAACTTTGATGTAAATTTAACACCTGTTAAATTTCCAAACTGAGGGAAGAGGAGCAGCTGAGGGATTGTCTGACTTGTGGGTGTGTCAGGCACTAGTTGAGAAGTGCAGGTGGTTTCATGTGCAGTATGGAATGAGCACAGCAATAATGAAATTCTGTGACAGAAATCACAGGAATACCAAACTGAAGGACTGCAAGGCAGCTTTGGTCTAGTCCCTTGCTAAGTCAGGCTCTCACATCGACTTCTAAGTGAACTCTCGATTCACTTGAAGAGAAGAGATACTAATGTTCTTTATGTAATTAACTTTGAGGATAGCTTGTCTTATAACCCGCCTTTCTCTGTTTTCTAAATTTTTTCTGGCAAATGAAAATAGTAACTAGTTCCTCCATTTTAACACAGTGAGAAATCAGTGACTGCACATATAACACTACATCACACACACATCTGTTTTTTCTCCTTCATTTTTTTCTTTAAGGCTTTAAGTCTTACCTGAGATATTTTTGGAAGCTTTTTTTTTTTTTTCGTGGTCTCTTCTCGATTCTTGCAGTGGCCAAACTCAGCAGGAGTACCCTAGCTGAGGCTTTTCTCATGGCTACTTTATACATAAAACCATATGCATATAGCCATAACTTAGTATGTAACAGTCATGCTAGTATGTTTCAGAGTGGCAATTTAATTTTATTCATAGTCACCATACTGACTGCTGTTCAGTCTGTGGTCTGTTGCAGTTCCTATTTCCTTTTCTACATGACTTTTAGCCAACCAATTACTTTATGCTGTGTGGTTTCTGTGTTTGATTTCTCTTTTAAGTATGTATGTCGTACTTCCCTACTGAATTACCTCTTGCTGATTTCTGAATCATTGCCAGCTTACTAATGTCATTGTGACTTTCCATTTTCTATTTAAATAAACTTCCAGGCACTTGATGTCATCTGCAGTATTTCAGTGTGTTATGTTCCATCATAAATACATCATCATTTAAAACAGTTTGTGGAACTGGACTAAAGATAAACTGCTGTGGGTGTCCACTTAAATTACCCACCCCTTTGAGAAATCGCTGATAACTGCTTCGAATCTGTCTTGGGCATGCTCTAGGTAGTAAGGCAGCCTGTGCAACACTTCACTAGTGAACTCAGAATAATGTCCCAGTGAAATGGGGAAATTAAATAAGGTACATATGACAACCAATTATGACTAGTTAATCACCTTATTATCTTCTCAGTGGTTTATAAAACTGCTTAATAATTTGTTTGTGTATCTATCTTGGAATTTAAATTGGATAGACTAATATTTAAAGCAAAGCCTACTTTTTCCAAAGATATTTAACTGCCTTCTTCAGTCCCCTGGGAACTCCTTCTCCAGTGTAATACCTGACGAATCAGGTATTTCAGCTATTTCTACAGTTTCTGTAGGATGAAAATTCATCAAGCTATGCTGACCTAAAAATCTTTGTATTAGCTAACAATATTAACATTAATTGTGTTAGTCATCTGGTTGTAATTAATATTTTTGAAGATCAGTGCCGGGTTTTTTTTTGTTCTAGTGCCACAGTCATCTCAGATTTGTGCATTGTGATTTTTTTTAATATTTTTTTTTTGTGGTCTTCATCTTGATTCCATATGTAGGTCTTTCTCTGCATTCAATCCTTCTTAGTTTGCAGAATGAAGATGACAGCCTGGGCACCACCAGAATGTAAATATACCTCTCATTCTGCTGTTCATCAAGAATTAGGTTTTTAGAACCTTGACAGAGCAATAAAAGTAGAGGCAGGGCATTTTCCTTTCTCTTCTCATGCCCTTCCAGGTTTCTCAAGCATGTCAGTCACATTTCAGAACGCTTCTAGAATTTGGTCCCAATTTGGTAGCTGGTAAAATAGTTTTTGATTCAGTCTAATCTGTAAATACATCTGTGACAAATGTTTTCTTCTAGGTGGAAAGCTAAGCCAGTAAATTTCATAATCATCCCATCATATCATACACTATGGAAGATTTGAATTGCGTTACGTGTAATTCATAAAATATTTGCATACACACACTGCACAGCCCTGTTTTTTGTAGCATAACAGCATCCTTTGTGTATCATTGAAGGTCGTAAAACTTTTCCAAGAGCCAGAAGGACTCAGGGGAACAGCTTCCGATCACCAGTCAGTTTCAGTCCCACTGACCACTCGCTGAGCACCAGTAGTGGGAGCAGTGTCTTTACACCAGAATATGAAGATAACAGAATGAGGAGGAGGGGAAGTGACATAGACAATCCTACCTTGTCAGTCATGGACATAAGCCCACCCAGCCGCTGTAAGTTAAGGCATTTTGTGAACTCCACTTTAAAACTCTCTGACTTTTCAAGAATATCATGTCAAAATGAAGTATGTGTCATAAAAATACATGCAGTTGAATAGTATGTTTTTATCTCTAATAGGAGGGACTCAAGACTGTATGATCGTCAGGTTTTTTTCATTGCTTACTGTGACAACCTCCATGCAGATTTTCACATAGAATTTACATCTGTGATGATAAAACACTGCAAAAACATTTTTGCAGATTTGTTAGACTCTTGAGGAACTGAATGGGGTTATGAAGGTTGTAGTTACCATTTATTTTTGCAGATGTTTGTCAAGCTTCCTGATAAATTGTAGACCTCAGGTGGTACTGTTTTATATCTGTGGTGGCATTGCAGGAGTAAATATACTTTGTGATGACTTCAGTAGCTGGTACATTTTAATCACGATTAGATTTCTAAAAAAATGTTACTAAGTTTGTCTAACATGCTTTTTTCTGTTTTCGGATTAGCTGTTGCTAGTATGTCTATCTCTACCACAAACAATTTTGTGAATAAATTTAAGTAACTCAGATTTTCCATCTTACAGGAAGTTTTACTGATCTTTGTAACTTAAATGGGGAGATGTAGGTTGCACTGTCTCTGTTGTTGAAAAATGTAGTCCTTTTAAAAAATTATTTTCTGTGTATTACAGTTTTTCTCGATCAACTGAATAACAAGCTCATTTGAAAACCAAAACATACTTATATTTTCAGCACCACGAGCTCCAACTAACTGGAGACTTGGTAAACTGCTGGGTCAAGGTGCATTTGGCAGAGTGTATCTGTGTTACGATGCTGATACCGGCAGAGAACTGGCTGTTAAACAGGTTCAGTTTGATCCTGATAGCCCAGAAACCAGCAAGGTAAGCCATTCTGGAGAGAGAGTTTGTAGAGGGCTCCTGCTGCAGTGGTGTGTTCTAGACTAGACTGATGTTTCTTTCCTTGAACAGGTTGAAGTTTTAAAACATGGTGTGTTTTCATGTCCTCGTTAGGAATCCTGTTACCTTAGTACCTCAGAGAATTAGTTTGGTTACATGATTTTAATGTTACATCCCTTTTTTTAACGGTTAGACATCCTTATGCACTGAACATACATAATTTGGTGTGGTCTCAGTCTCTAAATTTAAACAATTCATTATGTGCTCTGAAATAGATTATTATTTATACTTACAGGAATTAGAACAAATTCTGTTTATAAAAAGAGAAATATGTACTCATTTAAGTGTTGCAGAAAATAAATTCTTGAGGATATTTTGTTCAGCTGTGAGTACAGTTTGAGATTCTTACCTTTTTTAGTCCTTTGGGTGTATTTGGTTTTGGGGTTTTTATTCATAAAACTTTGGGCACCTTGGCTAGCTACTGTTCACTGTGGTTTTTTGTGGAAGAGCAAAAATTTGTCAGTTTATCCTCTGTCTAAAATGGAACTTGTCCTTCTTGAAATACTGGACACTTGAGGAGACAAACTATTTGAAAGTAGTACAAATCCTCTATTTCTTTTTTCTCCAAACGTACTTGCTGCTTTTTACAGGATGGAAAAAGAATTATTACTTTTCCTGCATTAGGACTGCGTTCTGCACTGTGGGGAGCAAGGCCGGGGAAACAATGGGTGTAAGCATGACTGCAGAATCCAGTGGCTGCCAGTTATAGTCGCTGCTACTAGTGACGTAGGATCAAGGATAAAAGCCAAGAATCATTTGTGCTGTAGATTTCTAGTGTAGTTTTTTTGCTACTTCTTTAAAATGTAACAGAACAACTGATTATGCTTTGGAAATGTTAAATATAAAATGCTGTAGTCTCTCCTATAGCAACAGTTTTGTGACCTCACCTGTCATAGCAGTTTCTTGTGTGTGTGTTAGTGTTAAAAACTCTGTTTTCCTTCTGATCTCAGTGTGAGGGTATTGGTAATAGTTTGTGATAGATAAAAAAAAAAAAAAGTTTTGATTAAAGACTTCCATGTTGAAATTTGGAATTCAGTCAAGTTTGAATTTGTGGTGTTGTCTTTTTCTAGCATCTTATTGTAAAGTCAGTTTCAAAACATCTTGCTTTCCGTTTGCAAAATTTGGGGTATTTCAGATAGTTCTAGAGAAAGTGCCATATGTGTTAATGTTTTCCTTTGTTGTATTTCATTATTATAATATTAAGTGGTCCTCAAAGGCATTTTTAAAGTATAGTCTGTCATCCTGGAAAAGTTAAGAAATAATGCTAATCATTCCACTGGAAAGATTGGAAGATCTTTTTTTCGCTCAGTTGGAGGCCTGTGATGTTGCATAAGGATCACAGACTTCATATGCACACTGATGTCAGCTGTGCTCTGAAACAAACAATTTCAAAATAAGATAAACAGTCAAATCACATACTCAAAGCCCATCTATAGAAAAGCAATAGGGTTTTTTTACTTGCCTCAATCTAATGGTGATATTTTCTTCTTACAAAACGTGTAAACTTTATATAAGTGACAAGCATATTTTGTTGCATAGTTTGCATAACCCTCAATATGTACATACTGTCCTGCTTTAAAAAAAATCCAAAACACTATTATGACTATATCAAGCATGGTAAGTCTTGTGTCTTTTTTCCTTTTAGGAAGTAAATGCACTTGAATGTGAGATTCAGTTGCTGAAAAATCTGCTGCATGAAAGAATTGTTCAGTATTACGGCTTCTTGAGAGATCCACCAGAAAGAACACTCTCTATATTCATGGAATATATGCCTGGGGTAAGCAGGAGAGCCATTTCTCTTCAACATCATTTCTGTGCAATGACATCTTTTGGAGAAGTGCACACATTAAAGAAATGTCCAAGTTAAAAACAGTAGCCAAAGACAGCTACGGACCAGTGCCTGTCTTCTCCATTGCTTGTTTGGGTTTTCACAATTACAGTGGTTTGTACAAAAGTTCTTTGTGTTTGATTTGGCATAAGAAGTGCCTGGCAGTGTCTTTGGAAAGACAGTATCATTAGTAAACTCTGTTTGGTTTTTTGCTCTGCTTTGGTTTGTGCTGTTGTGTAGTCATCATTTCAAGTGTTGAATTATTTCAGGAAAACAAAATGTAGCTAAGCTGGCTCTGGGAATAAGTGCAAACAAAAAATAATCTCTGTGCTTGTTTGTTTGTTTGTTTGTTTTTTGTGATGTACATGCTGAACGGTCTTGTACTGTTTTAAGAAACATTATAAGGTCAGGAAATTGTAGATTTTCATTTTTTCACCAAGTGAGGTCAGCTGAGCTAAATAAAATGTGCTTGTATAAAAACATTAGGCTTTGTATTTTTGATTTTTTTACAGCATCATTCTTTACTGTGAGATTCCAAGGAAGAGTAGTGGGGCAGTGGGGAAATGTGTGTGGTGCTGGTGGTGGGTGTTTTGTTTGTTTAGTTTTTTAGGTGATTTCTGGGCTTTGTTTTGGGGAGCTTCTTCAGTTTTTGAAGGTTTGGAGGACAGAGCCACAGAAGTAATCTTAGCAGTTTGCGTGACAGAGCCAGGTTATAAAAAATAGTTACAAACCCATGAATTTTTTATCCAATGTTATTTTAAGCCAAGACTTGCTTACCTCTTAATATTTACATAAAGCACCATCCTCCAGTGTGTGGTGGTTTTTTTCTTGATTTTTTTTTTTCCTCCTGAGTATAAACTAACTAGGGTAAACAGCATGTGTTTTGTCCAGCTTGAGTATTGCCATTTAACCATCAAAAAAGTTGGGAGTGGTATTTGAATGAAAGTACTGCTGGTCTCTATTTCTGTACATCACTCTGGAACTATTCAGCTGCTTGACAGTTTTTAATAGCTTAACATTTTGGTATACGACTTCTCTGGCAGCCTCTTTTTTTGTCAGTTTGTTTTTTTTCTCAGTGGAGGTAAAACTCTTATGTGGTTTTAAGTTGATCTAGAGAAGTATCACAACTTTAAATGTCTACTCTTCAAGCATAAGTTTCATTGAAGTTCAGCTGTAGTATTAGTCTTCTTGTGATTCTGGCATTATTACAGTGTTTTATACTTCTTTGCCGTAGGGTTCCATCAAAGACCAACTGAAGTCCTATGGAGCACTCACAGAGAATGTGACTCGTAAATACACACGGCAGATTTTGGAAGGAGTTCACTATTTGCACAGTAATATGATTGTCCATCGAGATATTAAAGGTAATGATAGTGCTGTGTACACCTGAGTGCTCTTTACTATAGATTCTTTCCCACTCTTGTGTGAAACCCTAAAATGTAATTAAGTTCGAAATGCCAAATTAAAATCAGTGAGATTGTTTTGCAGACAGACTACAGAAACATCTGTTTGCTAGAACATCACAAAGTTGCCTATTTTTCCCCCCTCAGGTTACAACAGTGACATGAATAAATGATGGAAAGCAATCATGATAAATCTCTTTGATTTTATTTAAGTATTATTAGTTTCGGGTGTATCAAAGGATGATGTCATTACAAATAGAATGTTCAGAAGAAAGCATCATGACTCAAAGTTTATTTTTACTGAGTTTTGTTTCATCAGTTATATAGAAATTACTCAGCTCTTCACTGGTACAAGAAATGTCTGGCAGAGGTGACCTTGCCTGATCAAATGACTCAGATTTATTCCATTTTAATGCCAGGATATCTGGAGAAACAGACGTTACTTTTTGCAGATAGATCCAGGTTGACTTCCAAGTGCTGCATAGGCAAGTGATGAATATATGGGAAGATGGTGATGTGCAATATAGGCGTGTTGAACGCGATGCTCTCGCGTTCCCTAAAACTTCTACAATTTTCCTGTTGCTTTGTATCAATAGTGTTTTGTTCCAAAAAAGGTTGAGCTATCATGGTCAATTTGTACATGCTTATGCAGATAAGTGTTGAACAAATCTGTAACACAGTTTGAGGTTTTGCTTTAATACAGTATGAAGACATTTTCAGTTGTGTGGAAACTTCTTTCCCATTTCTGTTTCCCTTGTATGGCACATTCCTTATTTTATCAGGAAGGGTTTACAAGGTGACTGGCACTTCCTGGAGAAGGCCTAAGAGTCAAACCAGCGTGTAAAATTCATTATTTCTTGAATGAGCAGAAAAATTAAATTCTTTGGCTTGCAATAATAGGCTGATCTTGCATTGTGTCACTGAGTCCAAACTTTTGTTAGTGTTTTCCATGCCAGAACGGTAACGAGCCCTTTACGAAGTAGCTGTGTGTTCCCTCCCTTCCAGGAGCAAACATTCTGCGGGATTCGGCGGGCAACGTGAAGCTTGGGGACTTTGGTGCCAGCAAACGACTGCAGACTATCTGCCTCTCTGGTACAGGAATGAAATCTGTCACAGGAACTCCCTACTGGATGAGTCCAGAAGTTATTAGTGGAGAAGGGTACGGCAGAAAAGCAGACATCTGGTATGTTAAAAAAAACTTCACTACTGACAGGTGTCGATTCAGAATGGGCTCTTTTCTGACCAAATGTAGGTGTTCATGGTGTGACGTTGGAGTGTTTCATTCTGGGGTTAAAGATGAAGAAGGTGGCAAGTGTTGAACAGTCATTTGGAGAGTGTAACTTTGAAATTTGAGAATTTTTCATTTGGCAATTCCTCAGCCCATTGATTTAGGGATTGTAAGAGAATCCTTTGAGGCAAGCTGGCATGAAGTTAAGATTACCAGATTGTTTGTAAAACCTGGAAGAAGTACTGAGTGAAAGTGTTGTGTGATGCTTTGAAACATCAGTTCAGTCGATGTCCTGTAATGAAGCTTCATCACTGAAATACCTTTGATGCAAGGCAGAAAATGAAATGCTGATCTTTTAAAAGATGAACACAAGAATGATTTAGCCAGATTTAAATGGGAGGTATCAAAAATAATTTGGTTCAAGTCGTTAATAAGAATTAAGAGGGAAAGGTAATTTTCAAAAGTGCATGTTTGTGATGCATTGTGTAATATGACCTAGTTTAACATGGCTCCAGCTCAATGGACAGGTGAGTTTAGTGACTGGACTCCTTGCACTGCAGGTAGCGTTTTTTGGTGGAGAAAATCCTAGTTAAAACTAAGAAAAAATAACAAAGTTTGACTTCTGTCCTCAGTAAATCCTCACTGTGTAATGTACCTCTGTCTAACCATAAGACTTCTTGCAAGCATTTTGAAAAATTCAGGAAGTTATTCCAGCCTATTTATTTTGCCATATTATTTCCTTGTTCTGTAAGAGCTGCAAGATCAGCCTCGTCCAATAACAAAGTTTTCCTGGCCACACGCATGCCTGTCTGCCTTCCTAAATCCTTTCAGCATAAGCTTTGTATACAGAGATTCTTTAGGAACTTAAAAATTTGTTCGGCAATCTTAAGTAAATACTTACTAGGCTTAACCAAAAAATGAAGGTACCACTGAAATACGCTTTTTAATTTTTGAACTACTATGTCATGTTTGTACACTGTCCACTGGGGATGGCATGTGCATTTTTAACAAGGCAGCAATAGATGCACTGTACTTGGTCATTCCTAATGCTTTGCTTTTCTGTTAGGCCTCAATGACCAAGGAAGTTTCCATGTCCATTCCAGTCCTGCTGGGGTGCCCGGGCTACGCAGTGCTCCTGGCCTATGTCAACCCCTGCGCACTGGACAGCAGCAGCTCCATAGCGCAGTTGGTATTGCCTAGAAAATGATCTAATTATCTTGTCTGGGGTAGCAACTTTTGTCCCAGTGAAGTAATAAAGTGAAAATGTAGGTAGTGATTTGTGTGACTTGGAGATAAAGTGTATAGCTCTACACGTGACTTTTTTAAACACCTGTTTCCAGCTGAAGTTTCTCTGTAGAGTTAAGTGGACTCTATTTGTCTGTGGTATTTTAGTCGCTCTCTGCTGTTTCTTGTTTTCCTAGAAGGGCATGATCCTGTCGTAACCTGCTCTTTCACTTCTGCCTCTGTTTCAGGAGTGTAGGTTGTACAGTGGTAGAAATGCTCACTGAGAAGCCTCCGTGGGCAGAGTTCGAAGCCATGGCTGCCATCTTTAAAATTGCCACTCAGCCAACCAACCCCCAGCTACCACCTCATGTCTCTGACCATGCTCGGGATTTCTTGAAACGGATTTTTATCGAGGCCAAGCTGCGACCGTTTGCAGATGAACTGCTAAGACACACGTTTGCACACTATCACTAACAGCCTGCCTCGACTCAGCTCGCATCTACTGCATTTGTTTTCTATTTGACTGCACTTTTGTTTTTATTTTTTACAAAAAAGGAGAAAAAAGACAAGAGAGAGAATATTCTCTTGAATCTTGGTTTCACTTAGATTGTAAACAATCTAAATTTTGTATGTAACATGAGAATCTTCTCTCCCCTGCTCCCACCAGGACTAGAAATTTTTGTTTCTATAATGTACTGATGTGATTCATGTAGATAAAGCACTTTAGTACATACTTGTTCCTTATTTAAAGGGTAAAAAAAAAAAAAAAAAAAGTCAGGAACTGTGTGACTTTTTCTGACACCACTGACCGACTCAGGGTGCAGGGAAAGATAGACACGCAGCTAAAGGACAAGAAGATTACTTCTCTGTGATTCTTCTTTGTATTGTAGGTACTTGTGACAGAGAGTTCTAAGTTCTTATTACATTTTAGCATTTTAATTGGTTTCTGGATTTTACAGTTTAAGCTGGAACACGCGGTTCTGAGAGTTAATGATAAAGCTGGAAGAACTTGGAACTCTTTGTGTAGCAGCGTGTCTAACAGTTACTTCTATGTGACCAAAAGAAAACAAAAAAGAACTCAACGCTGATGTAGTACTTAGAGGTTTTGGTGTAGAACTATTGTATTATCTTTATAGGAAAATAGAGGTTACAGGTAAACAGACTATGGACCCAGGCCCCTAGGAACTACTATACTGCATGAGGAACGTTTCCGTAACAGGCAAGGGTCAGCTGTTGGGTGTAAATAGTTAGGAGAATGCCTCCTGCTCTATCTGCCAAAGAGAACCTCGGTTGCATACGCTTGGAGGGAGACGGTTATCTTAGATAAGAAAAAATAGTGATTTTGAGAGTCAGTGCTTCCTCCACAATCTATGAGCGGCTGGGGTGGAAGGGAGTGATTAACCCTTGTGCAGTATAAGTTATTTAATTCAGAATGAGCTGTACAAAATAGTGTTTTCAAAGCTGTTGAGAGGCGCTAGGATGGAATGTATGTCAACATCAAGTGCCTGAATAATATAAAATTCTTCCCATTATGCACTAAAAAAAAAAAAAAAAAATAATAAATTTTAGTAACAAAACTCTATTGTCTAGGATGTGTTGAAAATTCCTGAAATAAAGTTAAACGCTTTTAAACACCAGGAATAAGTCGCTAAGAAAGATAAGACTCCAGTGATATTTTTAATAAGGTAGTGATAAGTCCACATGAACAAGGAGGCACAGCACAAAAGATTGTATGATGAACAGGCAAAAAATGCAAAGAGAGCCAACAATTAAATAACATGAGCGTGATTACTCCAGCCTGATAATCCAGATGCTTAGTGTCTACCAGATTTACAACTGTCACTAAATGTACGTTAATCACTTCTTCCACTTCTGAAATAGTATAATAAAAGAACAAAAGTAAAACTCTGGAATATTGCTGCTCAATTAAGAAGTCCAGGTACTGATCAGATGTAGTGAATAACTGACTTTTCACAACAGAAAAGTCAAACTCTCTTATTTTTGTAGAACGCAGTATAAATAATTTAAAAGAGCATTTGGAAATAAACAATTGGACTACAGAACTGAAATAACATGTACTGGTTTGGATGATTCCTTCCTTGCTTGCTTTTGTTGGTTTGGAAAGGCAGAGTGGGCTGGTACAGCAAACCTTGTCCACTCTGACAAGGCTCTACCCGTTCTGCATCTTTAGAAGGCTATCAGAATTAGGAAGTGCACAGAGATAGAACAGTAAGCTTAACCATTTCCATGGTGGTTCACTCATGAGAGATCTGAATTTTTTCTGCAAACTTCCAAATTTTGTACCAGAATATAAGGAGGAGTAAGGATCTACCTTAATCGCTTTACCTGTAGGGGAGTAAGAATCATTTTTTTTATGTCATCTCTCCTGAGACTTCACAGTGGTGGCGTCTTTGGTTTATGTGTTTTACCCAGCTTATCATTTTCTTGGTCAGGGTACAGAATTGTGCAAGGTTTTCTGAGCAGGGAAGAACTAGTCACACCAGGCAAAGTTTATAAGGCTGAAAGGGAAATCAGCTTGTATGACCCTTTTTTGTTTTTTGCTTCCTTGTCACCAGATAAAGCAGCCTTTAAGAAGAATGGGTGTATACTCTGCTCTAAAGGACCTTTGCTTTATAAGCAAAGCATAGTGACAGCAAGGATGGGAAGTTTAATGTAGAGCCTAATAGTTTATGTAGGTAATTTAAAGTCCATATAATTGAAATTATTGATATCAAACAGATTAAGAAGGTGCCAAAACCAAGGTGAAAATGTATATAAAAATCAGTAGTGGACAGTGATCTCTGAAGAGGTAAGGAAATTTTATATTGTCAAAAAAAGAACATCAAAGGGAAAACTAGGTCTATCTGTAGCATTCATAACATTGAAATATATACTGTTCTAAAAAGAAACTGCACTCTCTGAAGGTTGGAACTTTTCAGAATAGAGTTCTCTTATAATGTCCTTTCTGTGAGACAGTGCTGGCTCATGTATGTTGCAATATCACTTCCTCATGATTTTTTTAATAACTGAATAATCAATTTTGCTGCTCTTGTGCCTTTTCTGAAAAATGGCATTCAGTCATGACAACGGTAAGCGTTGTGGAGCCAGGAAAAAAAGATGTTACAGAATGCATATTCCTTAATTTCTTTGACATATCAGAAAGCTGCCAATGTGAAGTCAGTGCTTTTTGAATGAAGATGACATTTGCCACTTCCATTGACTCTAGTAAAATTTTATTAATTTACCCAAGATTAAGCTTGAGCTGTTTTTTTCACCCTATGGAGAAAACGCCTACTGACTTAAGCAACTTACAATAAATTAGATGATTATTAACATAAATGTTTAGAGGTAGAAATCATTACAAAGCTAAATCAAACTTTTGCCAAAGAGTTAGCTAATATTTATCTCCTTTTGGGGTAAGGGATTAAAACAAGCTGCATTAAGTAATGTAGTACCTCTGTCTACAACGTCTGTAAAACAACTACTGATGTGATAACGAACAAACCCTAGTTCTAGAATTGAGAGGGCATGTGGAATTGCAGCCTTAACACTCTTGGAGGGGGGGCTACAGAGCCAAGATCCCTGCTCACAACTTCTAATATCTTACTAAAAAAAACCCCAGCATTTTAGAATCGTGAATTATTCTTAACTGTTGAATCCAATTACTAGAAAATGCAAATGAATACAATAGTGTTGCAGGGTGGTTTTGCTTTTCTGTAAATGCCACGATGAAGCTATGCTCACAAAAAATAAGGCTCAAGGTTCACAGTGAGTATGTTTCCAAAGCACTTGCCTGCTAATTATTTTTATTTTTGTTTGTTATGCATATTCACTAACAAAAGTCAAGCAACTTCTGTAGTGTGGTTTGAATGGTGTAATTTACACTCCCGTTAGTGTGACTGAAAACTTCAGTCCTGTCAGAGCAAGTTGTTTGTTTTTCATTTGGGTGATAGAAATATCCATGCAAGGAATTCAAAAGGTACAGATCTATTAAGGGCAAAGTGGAATCTAATCTACATAGACTTTTTCTTGACAGTTTAAATATGGTCTTAAAGTTTTCACTTGATTTGCAGTTCAGTTTGTAGCTAAATGGTCCTTTCACTATAACCAAATGAAGAGTTTTTTTGGTGTGTGGTGGTTTTTTTTGTTTTTCTTTTAGCTAGTGCCTTTTTATCTGTATGCCTTAATTTTGTTCTTATTTTAACACCATACTGAAATACGCCATAAAATTCCACATCATCAAAGCAGTCTTAGAGTATGGGTTTTTTTTCGAAGTGCCCAAACCAGAATTCACCGAACTGGACTGAAAAATGAACTTTAGCTATCTGCTGCAGATATTTAAATTGAGAGTTCTGAAAAGTGATTTTTTGAGTACTTCCTGAAGGCTTCCTGTGCTAATACATGTTTTGTATTTGCATTTTGGAGATTGTGCACTGATGTGTATACCAGAAAAAAGACTTCTCTGCACTCACAGAAATACCACTAGAGTCAAGGCTGAGCTTCTGAGCTCCAATTACTGGACTCAGGGTCTACTGTAGAGACCGCAGCAGAGTTCTGAATGGACTTGAAATTACAGCTGGTACGTTTGTAAATGTGGTACTGTATTAAAAGCTGTTTACTTTCAATACACAGAAGTATGATGTGTCTAAGCCAATCACCAGATTTCTCAGTGAAGCTAACATTGTGCCCATGAAATCCTGTGTTTTATGAATAATCCCAACCCTGCTGTTGTCTTGACTGAAAGCCTTGTAGCACCTGTACGCACAGCACAGTACAGCAGCCCTTCTTTCCAACAACACAGAGCAATGTGTAACTGCAGCTTCAGAGACTTGAGCAAACTGGTCAGATCTCACAGTCATTTATAACTCATGTCTTACTTTCTTAATCTTGAAAGTCTTTGTCGTGCATATAGAAAACCATAATCTGTGTGCTTGAATGTAAGTCCCTATGGTGTTTCTGGAAGAGCAAAAGTATTACTGCCAGTATAATTTCTTCTTGCTGGTAACTTATTGTCTTGTGTTAATGATAAGTCTGCGGTGTAAAATCACATACAGTTACCAAAGCTTTTCTATCCCCATATAATAAGGACAGTGAAAAGTTGTGTTTCATGGGTTAGGTACTGTTACTTAGATGCATATATACCCATCAGTAAGCTATTGCTGAGTAAAGCAGGTACTAGTAAAAAGTGTTAGACGCTGCCCATATTTAAGAGATTTGGGTGTTTATAGTTGCTGTTTTGATCTGCAAAATCCCTGCCAGCATTAAAGAGAAGAGTTTGCTTTTTAAAACTTTTTAACTTAATCTTACTATTGTCCTTCTAAAACTAATGCATAAGCTTGGTGACTAAACCTGGTGACTTTCATAGCCAGGTTTGAGCTTTGGGACATTTAAGGAACGCCATGAAGATGAATAGATTTGTGACCTGAATTGCTCTGTGCGCCACAGTGAGAACATTTCAAAGCTGCTGGGAAGCAGTTGTCCGCTTGACGTGACAGCCAGATGTCACCTCCCGTTACAGGGGTGTTGATGCTGCCTTCAGAGGGAGCCACAAACACACACTGAAGGGGGCAGGCAGAACTTGTACCAACCCAAGGTTTCTGAATCAAAACTCTTGATCAGAAACAAAGGAGCTCCCTTCTCTTTTTATTTCCCCCAGTTGGCTGCACAGTTTAGTTTACCTACTAGTTGGTGTCACTGGAATCCTGCGTAGGTGGTAGCTGCCGATGGCTCCCGAGTAAGGCGTGAGTTCGTGTACACTTTTATGCCGGGTCCCCTTGGACCCAGGACACTGCAGCTCCTCGCTTGCTGGAGCAGCCCTGGGGTTTCCTCTAGCAATCTATACACGTACATTTTCTGGCGGGTCGACAGGGTGGAGGTAATGAAATTTCTCATGTTTCAAAGCAACAAGGCTAGCAGTCACGCTTTGGCTAGGACTTAGTTTTCATAAACTTATTTAAAGGGAGAGGAACTGGATTAAAACAGATTAAAATTGTATCTCATGGTTCAGCCCTTACGTTGAGTCCACCAATGAGGATTTGAGGTCAGGGTCTGCTGCTGAGAGATAAGGAAAAAAGATACTCTTAACTCCAAGGTGAATACTCATGGGAAATATTTCAGAAGTTTTTCATGTCTTTTACCCCAAAACTAGACTATCCTTTTCCCCAGAGGTTATATGATGTGGATTTAAAAACAAAGATTGCATTTTGGTTGTTTGGTTTGGGTGCTTTTTTTTT
>NW_008595611.1:48979-50102 GCF_000691845.1 Merops nubicus
TTTTCTGGTGTTTATTTCTCATTAATACCAGTAAAAAATGGTGGTATCATCCTAAAATTGGAACAGATTTTTAAAGCATAGTGTCTGTCATCTCAGACCTCACAGGAGTCTTATAATGGAGTATCACACTGTAAATATGTGGAGGAGGCTTAGATGAATTGGAACGTAGGCTTTTAGTTTTCATGAAGCTATGAATAAAAATTTGTAAATTTACTCTTGATCTAATGTACATTTTTATGTAGCCATTAAATTCTCTATTTAATCTATCGGTTTCTCACTGTAAATGTTTTTACTCTCAGTTGAATGCTGGGCACAGTTTGTAATGTATGTACACAAAGGTGTTTTTTTCTATCAATGTTGACTTTTTTGCACATTTTTGGAAATATTTAATTTGTACACTGATTTAATACTCTGACCAATTGTTAATGGGTGTATGAGAATCACGTGTGTGTGCAATGTACTACTGTCTGGATGTATGGGGGTTTTTATTACTTTTGAGATGTTGCTACCAGTAACTGCACTGCTGTTGCTGCTTTACATGGAATATATATGTGTATATATTAAAAAAAAAAAAAAGAGGAAAATGATTAAAAATTAGCCTATGGTTACTTTGGTTGAGGAACTCAGGATCTGATCATTGTGTACTAGTTCCGTTTGTGTAACAACCTTCCAAACCTAACAACAAACAAACAAAACCCCCTTGTAATTCTGTGTATGCATTGAATGTGTGTGTCTATATATCTCTCTCTCCCAGTAATCTTATTCCACAATTTCATTTCTACATTTTTATGAACTTGTTTTTTAAGGGTACTATGTTT
This sequence comes from Merops nubicus, assembly GCF_000691845.1. Classification (NCBI taxonomy): domain Eukaryota; kingdom Metazoa; phylum Chordata; class Aves; order Coraciiformes; family Meropidae; genus Merops; species Merops nubicus. The sequence goes on from NW_008595611.1 coordinate 49,798, forward strand.
AGTTAGAATAATTAAATATATAAAAGCTTTGAGAGATGATTTACTAGATAAATATATTTTCAGCTGGCTGATGTTCAAAATATTTTTTTAATTTTTGTTTTTAACCATTCGAAATGTATTTGTATTTCCAAAATCAGACACGAAATTGTACTTAGAAATATATTAAAACACTCTGTAGGGACAACGGTGTGACTTCTCTTGTAAGCATTTTGTACTGGAGGAGGGGGCGGAAGGGAATGCAGTCCTTAACTCCCTGCTGGGTGTGGTTTTTGCCGTGGTTGGGTTTAACTACCCGCCGCGGGGGG
>NW_008595612.1:0-20624 GCF_000691845.1 Merops nubicus
GATAAACTGGTCCCAGCCCCTGTACCTTGACAATGATGTCCTGTAATTGTTAGCTAAAAGGTATTGAGTGCGCGTGGTATCATCATTACTTCTTAAATGAAGTGCTGTAATAGGTTGGTTATAAAGAAGATTCTTGAATAAAATCAAACTAATCCAGAAAACCTTGTGGGTCTGTAGGAAGGAGAGGTCTGCATTCTGCTTTCATGATGCAGAAGTGTTTGTGTTTAAGAACTAAGACAAATAAAACCCCCTGCTGTCTAGGTGCTATGCACAGAGAGGGAGTGGGGAGAGCCTCACATGACACCAGTACCCTGGGATTGCTCCAGGCTGGCTGGTGGTGGATGCCCATTCTGCCTCTACAGGGCAGAATGATCCCGTTGCCTGTCCTGGCTGCTTGGACCTGAATTTCAGGGTATTCCTTGCTGGTTTCTCAGCCTTCCCCTTCTTCTGAAGTAGGTATAATTTGATTGTACTTCTCATCCCCTAATAGCTGTCCAGGTTTATGATGCTTTTGTTTCTATTGTACTCCTTACAGGCAGTATTGTTTGATTGTCTTTCAGTACTGCCTCTGGGTTGCTTCCATTTCCTAGCAAGAGCTTTGTGGGATGCAGTGTGTGTTTCTCCTTTCCTGGGATGAAGAGGAAGATGCCTGCAATTCATAGATGACAGTTCTGGAGAGGCATCTTACTTTCTGTTGCAGCTGTGATATAGGTGGTTGGAGGTGGTTCTGGTCTACCTTGGCTCTTACCCAAGCAGGAGCTTGGTTGCTGCTGTGCTGCTCATAACCCATCTGCCAGCTGAAGGCATGGTCCATTTGTGAACCCAGTAGCATCCAGCATTATTTGTGGCTATCTGGAGATGAAACACAGCTTGTAAACAGCCCAGGATGTGATGGGGTAATGGTGTGTTGTAAGCTTTCCAGGGGCTTGAAGGAGGGCAGGGAAAGGCTGTTATGGTGTTTGTAGATACGGAGATGGCAAAAAGCTGCCACTGGCACTCTCTCAGAAGAATTGACAAAACCTAGTTCTTTCTGATTTTGTTTCAGTTGTGTGCATTAGCCTTCTGTCCACCGTGACCTGTGACCCTTCTCTTTGGGCCTCTTCATTTTTGCTGGTCCTTGTCTCCAAATTATCTTTTCCCTCCTTTTTTGCTTGGTTTGTGGTTTCCCTAAAGTGTCTCTCATGCTGGTCATACTGAAGTCAACTGACTCCTGATGAAGCATATGCTGGGCCAAACAAAGCAGGGAATATTGACTTCTTGCAGAAGATCTTGATTCTGTGTGAAGCTAATTTTGGATGCATCTCCTCTACCTAGATATTAATTTCTCCCAGAGATCTAATAATGTAACACCTTTCTGAATCTTTTTGCCTTCTGCCAAATGTAGTTGAAACTGATGGGTGAGTTGAAAATTTAATAGGGCGAGGACTGAGAAACAACGCTACTGTGTAAACTTAATTTCCTTTAGAATCCACGCCAAAAATATGTGGTCAGGGTTTTAAATCGTGTGCTTTCGAACTGTGTGGAACAATGTGATTAGTAGAAATGCAATTTTCAAGATTCTTTGCAGTGCATATGAAAACACAATAGCTGAATTCTGTTGTGGGGTTGTATATTGGCACCTAACCAACTTAAAAGGAATGAAACAAATTGGATGGAGAAATAGCAAAATAAATCTGTAAAACTTTTACTTCTAGTGAAGCTGGCAAAGCATCTAATTATGTCGATTTTAGTTTCTAGATTTTTAAACTCAAATCTTTTGGCTGAATCTTCTTAACAACAACAAAAGAATGCGTTTTGTTCCTTTTCTTGGTTAGTGCTTCTGGCTTTTGCTGTTTGCATAGCTTCCATCTCATTTCTCAGCTCTGGAAACACAGAATTTGGATGTGTGCACCTCACAGGGTTTTCTAAGTTTGGAGCTATTTAAGTTCCTTCTTGGAATGGCAAAGTATTGCTGCGACTGAACTTCAAATAGAAGGATGCCCACAATATTTCAGGATAACTGAAGGGCATGCATCTTTCTGGAAAACATTATGGCAAACTTGATGTGTGAGCCTGATCCCTTTTTGTTATGGAAAGTCTTGTGCTTATTTCTAGTGGAGTTGGGAAGGAAGACGAAAACCAGTGTGTGTCAACACCGGTCACATTAAGATGATGAACAACACGAATAGAGCAGCAGCTTTTGCAGTTGACAGAGCATACTAAGGTTGAAGGTGTCACATAAACCTCTGGACAGGAGCCACATGAAGGCTTTTGTTGGCCCTGTTTCATGTGTAGAAGAATTAGACCAGACAGGTGCCTATGAGAGAGAAAGCACTGTGATAATCTTTTCATGTTAGTTTAGTAATAGCAATGTTACGGCCCCTTGAGATCATCTTACCCTAAATAAACAGTCCTCTCTAACAAAACTCTTGCAGAATCTTGGCTTCCAGAACCATCACAACTTGAGACGTCAACTAGTTATTGGTAATTACACAAGGACAGAAGTGATGCCTGTAGATGACTCTGTGCTCCAGTTTGTTGTGTGGTTAACAGGGTCAATGGCTTTAGTTACCTTGGTGTCAGTGAATTTGTCAGTTTTCTGCCTTTCATAGTTACGTCAAGACCAGTGTTTGATGGCATCAAATTTGTGCTGTGAAAAATGTCTTCAAAGAGATTGAATTCTCTCATCTGATTGCACAGACTTCTTATCCCACTGGTTCCATAATATGGGTGCTGGGGGCATGAGATCTTCAGTTAAGTTCATAAAATAATCCTCCATTCCTTGCAGTCACTTCTACATCTTCCATCAACTGATGTCTCTGTTTTTGCAGATAAGCTGCATATAACCTGTTGTGTTGACTAGTAGAATTGAAACAATGCACTAGCTGACAGAAACTGCATGGAGTAGTGCTCTGATTCAGAGATGGACTCAGTCAGTCATTAATATAACATTAGTCATAGATGAGTAATAAATTTTTTCCTTGCATAAATCATGTCTAATTTCTTTTAAAATCTGATAAGTTAGAGATCTGAAGTTTATTCTTTCTACTGATTTTGCAAGGACTTCATTAAATGGTCACTCTGGTGTTATATTTTTCTCTGACTCAGGAGATTATTTGTAATATTTTACTTTGCTTCCAGAAAGTGTCTGTTTGCTGCGGCATTGACTATGTTGTCTTTATCCTCCAGTGCTGGTATATTGATTCAGTGATATTTGTGCTTGTACATTGCTCAGATGTACTGTTCTGTGGTAGGAAATATTGTATGGGATACCAGATGCTTGGGTCATTGGAGTTAATGATGTGGTTAATTTTGCTCAGGTTCCTTTAGTTTTCAGTTAGTGTTTCTGTGTGTGCCAGACCTCTTGGGTTTGGATAGAATCTTGGTTTTTAAGTTCAAAGCTGGTACTTGCAGGATGGACAAGTTCTGGTCTGGGTTCCAGCTGTGGGTGTAGTAATATCCAAAATCAGACTGGTTTGCTAATGTGGATGCTGTGTGGTTTTTGTCTGTGTCGAAAGATGCGCAGCCTTATAAGGGCTAAACCACCTGTGTTTTACGTGTTTAAGTGCATCTAGTCTGTCCTGTTGTAAATAAGCAACCTGTTCCATGGTCTGCAACAGCTGAAAGATACACCAAGGGACAGGGTGATTTGAATGTGAAAGAGATTGTGTGTTGGTGGGTGATACTTGATGTGGATAGATGATATATACATTGCCTGTGGTTATTCGGGCTGTAGCCCTAGCAGTTTCCATTCAGGTTCAAACTAGTCTTTGTCCAAAGGGCTTTTATTCTGGAACATTTGATATGAGGTAAGAATAGTGATAGATAGAAATTAATGACTAATTATTAAGAATTTTAGAATGTAGAGCACAGAACCATATAGCTCGAGAGGAAAAGAAACGGCTAACAGATGGAAAGACTTGTTTTCTTTTAGTAACAAAGACTTATTCACAAGCCAGAAGGGCATTCCAACCTTATCTAAAGAAAGCAACCATAAAGAACAAGAATTAGAAAGACAGACTGAATAACTAACAGGATGAACCTTGATATACTAACAGAACATCCTGATTCACTAACTGAGGCAATCAAAATAAATGAAGGAAGGCTAACATATGCAAAAACATTTACCCTTATCTAGAAGAAAGAACAAGAACTGATGGACTAAAACCAATATACGTTACAAACTTATCGATAAAGAATGACGAGTAAGGAAGAGGAGATATTTACCAAGGACAAGAACTGACCACAGATGACTCAATTCGAGCTATGGAATAATTACAGGGAAGAGACTGCTTTTTTCGGGGTTAGGTAATGAATTTGTATAGGTGTCATTTGAATATGCAGTATTTCATTGTATAAATATGAGATAATTTGCCACTTTGGGTATGCACGTTTGTGGTGGAGCGACCCCCCGTGCATCTGCGTGCAATAAACGTACCTACTTTATAATTTCTGAGTTATAGAGTCTATTTCTGTACGTCACATTAATGGTAAATTTTTTTGTAAAAGACATGCATCAATGAATTTTTCCATGGAAAATAACTACGTCCCTAGATCGTTCAAGTGTTTCTTCATTGCTTTGTTTCTTGGCTTTAAATTCCTGCCCACCTTTTCAAGACTAGATAACTGGACACAGCCTGAATTCGTGACTTCCTTGGAAATATACCTGTTATTCATTTTCCTTAATAGATTTTTGAATCAATTTATATCTAGTAGCTATTGGTTCCTAATCTAGAACTGGGTTCTTCATCTTATCTAGTAGCTATTGGTTAAGATTCTTTAAAGAGGAAAACATTTAAAAGGAAAAGTTATCTAGTAACACAGACTAAAGGCAGAGTACACAAGCATCAGATATGAGTCTCAAGAATCTCCTCAATGTAAGTTTTTCTGAAAAGATGAAGATAACACGTTGTACTGCCCAACATAAACTAGGTCATTACTACTAGATAGGGTGGAAGTGTATGGTCAAGTTCTGCAAAAGTAACTTCTGACATATATGGATGTGGAGGAAGCCAAATAACAAGATTTCAGAAATGCCTGTGCATGCCTCGACAAGAAGGAGCTGTGCCTCTGCAGGAGCCTCTGGATGGCCTCTGTGTGTTTGTGTCAATCCATGGCTTAGCTGAGCTCCTGCAAGAGTAGCTGGGCTTTCAGGAAGATGTGGCTTGGGTGCAGGTGAAAGGTGACTGGAAGAAGCTGAGTACACATTCTTGTTTTGTTGCCCAGAAGGGAATGTATATGGCAGACAAGGGGCAGGCAGAGGAAGCTTCTTGGCAGAAGAGGCATCTTGCCAACTCTTCTCCTGGTAGTTGTGCTATGTAAAGGGTTGACTGTCAGAAGAGATTCAGATGATCCTACCTTGAGAAAGAAGAGGCTTTCACATCTTCACTCTGGAGGGGTGAGAGGTCAGGATGTGTGTGGAGCTGCTGCCAGTCAGGGAAGCACTGTCTGTTGTCAGATGTTTCCTGGAAAGGCAACCACGCCTGCTTTAAGCTAGAGGCAGCATCTGCTTCCATCGCCGGGCATAGCAGATTGTCAGAACCTTCACCATGGATTTCAAGAAGCTTTCTCTATCCGGAAAGCCGTGGCCACCTTCTTTTGAATGGTCCTCTGCAGCAGGTTGAGCTTTGCTGTCCAGCTGATGCTATCCTCACCAGCCACAGCCCTTCTGCCCAGGTCCCTCCTTCCTGTGTGATTTCCTGATGCTACAAGTCCCAAGTTCATTACCTGGATGACTTGTCTGCCAGTCTGATCATATCCTTGAGGTATAAATGGTCCAATTACAAACCTGGTAATCGAGCAGGGCTGGCCATCACATTCAATTCAGGGGTGTGTGCATAGCTTATGGAGAGCCTTGGGCTTGGAGGGGGTGGTGGGACATATTTAAATATAAACTTCCTTGAGCCTGTTGCCTGTGAATTGTATTGCCCCGTTTTCTTACAGAAATGTAGGAAGAATGTCATGGTAGCTTTTGAATTGAAACACACTCATGCAGACATGAAGCAAGTGTGTGGGAAGGAGGAGTAATTTGAATTGGGCTGTGTCGACTTGGGTCCCATGTTACAAAGTCGTTTTAAAATTTTTAATAGAGAGGAGGGGCTCTCTCAGGTGTTGTAACACAAAGCCCTCCTTTTCTTGATCAGAAATGATTAGGCAAAGCAGACCTTTATTTTCATAGAATCATAGTGGTTGGAAGGGACCTCGAAAGATCATCTAGTCCAACCCCCCTGCCAGAGCAGGGTCACCTAGGGTACATCACACAGGAAGGCGTCCAGGCGGGTTTTGAATGACTCCAGTGAAGGAGACTCCACAACCTCTCTGGGCAGCCTGTTCCAGTGCATTTTAATGTAGTAAAGAACAGACATAAAACATGATTTGGTTGCAGTACATTTACATTCTTCCAAAAAGGTTCCTGAAACAAAGCTTCTAGTAGGGACAGCAAAGAAATAGTGCTGCAGCTCTCTTGTTAAGCTGTGCCTCTAAACACAGTGTAATGTGATTTTTTTGAGGTTTTTAGGCATAGGGTTGTGACCTGTTTAAGCTCATACATTGTGTAATTGCATGCAGTCATGCTTCTCAAATTCAAAAAGCAATGGATGGCTATTGTGGAAAAACTTTCTTTGGCAAGGTAAAATATTCTTGCTGGATGTGTGAGACTGTGGAATTAGGGTTTGTGTTTTCTTCCTGGTTCAGAGATTATAGCCTGGAAAGGACAGAAATTTTCACATCATACCTCTCTCTTTTCTTTTGTCTTACTCTGTCTTGCAGTACTTTTTTTTTTTTTTTTTTTTTTTTTTCCCTCTTCCCTTGAGGATACTGGAAAGGTTCCTCCAGGGCATCTATATTTTGTAATGTTCTCTGTATGAAAACAGAAGCTCAATTAACTTTAATCTCACCTGTTTTGTCTAGTCCCACACTGCTTAAATGATCACTCATAAAAATTGGCTCTTGATTAGGAGTGTGGTTTTCTGGGAGGTTGTTTTTTTTTCATACTGAAATTGAACTTTCTGGTGAGTTTAGCTCTTCTTACAAGGCTGGAGAACTCCTGTCCCCCAGGTGCCTGGATGCCTGTGTGCTCTTTGATCGGGGCTTTGTGGTACATTTGTCATGCATGATGTAAGAGCAGTTATTCCCTTGGTTGCCATTTTTGGATGTTAATTTACACTTTCAGCTAAACCAGAGAAACTCCACCCTTTCCCAGAAGTCAAACAAGTCCCAGTTTTCACCCAGCATCTCTGAGCTGCAGACTTCCCTTGGGGTTTGTCAGCCTTCGTGGCATCCTAATGCGGGTTGCGGGGTAAAGCTCCTTGGATCTTTGAGTCCTGTGCCGTGTTCGGCCAGAAGAAATGCTGGCCTTGAACGTCACAGCCAACCCCATAGGAACTACTTCTGAAAACAGTCTTCAGAGGTGAGGATGTACAGGAGAGGTTTCCTTAGCTCCAGGGTGCAAAAGAGTTTGAGATTTCTGAGGAAGTTCATCAGTAAAAATTGAGTTTGAGGAAGGAAGCAGGAGAGTGGGCAATGCAGACCACTTCCTTAGCAGCCTTTGAAACAAACTGAATCCTTCTGGTGACAACTCACAAGACAGAGTCTAAGGCAGCCAGTTTTGAGAAATACATTCAAGTCTTTCCTTCTTCAATAGATAGCATGTGGCTGTACAGCTTGCCCAGAGTGTGGGCTGTGTATTTGTAACTCTGACTCTGTTGAGAAGGAAATGACTAAACTTTCTGTCATACCACAGTAACAAAGAACATCTTTGTTCTACCAAAATAGTCATGGTAGAGAGGCTTAGGAATAGCTGTGGTGCTGCTGGTGCCCCACGCTGGGAAGCGCAAACAAGTCAGAGATTGGCAGTCACGGGGAGCGTGACTCTCCTGTCCTTAAAGACAGCATTGATGGGGGAAACAGACCTGGCAGGGCTGTGAGGCAGCTGCGTTCTGATAAGTTGCAGGGACTTACCTGCAGTGCAGTGGAGAAGACAATGAGGAAGTTGGGGCAGAGCTGTTGAGTGGCTCAGAAGTGGGTGTCAAGAGGGACAGACCAGCTTCGACAGCAGGCAGCCAGCTGGGCAGCCAGTGCCATGCAGTGTCAAATCCTACAGCTGCTGTGCTCCACACCTCTGTCCACGCTGCCTGACTGCTGCCTGTGGGTCCTGGCAGCCTGAGCAGGGGGAATCCCAAAGATCCTGTCAATTTATGAGCATTGTCTCACTCAGCTGGAGTTGGGTATTTAGAATGAAGGGGAGAAACTCTGTCTAATTACAGGTTTTCCATGTCAGCCCTTGGTGTTACTTTAAGCACACTTAAAATAACCTGTTAACTAACCTTTTTTTCCTTAGCTTTGTGGTTTCACACATGACATTCTGCAGTACTCTTTATAGAAACCTCACTTTTTTTTTTTTTTTTCCTGCCTGCCATGCTTTGTCTGTTTTTCCATCTGACAGATGTTTTTCATGTGTTGTACAGGGCTCAGTGCACAATTATTCTGCTGCAATAACCTGAAGCCCCAGTCCTGTGGTGGAGTCTGTTTGCAACAGACTCATATCCATGTCACTTGTGTTCTGTGTAACTTTTTTCCTTGGTGTTTTTGTTCAATCTACTCTAAAAAAAAAACTGCTCTTCGAAGCAATGAACACACAATCATTTGTGTGCCCTGGGACCATGTACTATAGCTTTTTAGTATCTAGACCTGAAAATGCAGCACTTTTTTTTTTTTTTTTTTTTGTTCTTGTCTCCCAGCCATTCATGGGCTGAATTCTCTGTGTTTCAGTTTACACCTGCTGCATATTTGCAATTGGTCTTTGTTGCCCCAGGTCAGCAACTGGTTAATCTGTGTCTCTTTAGCCTTACTTTTTTTTTTTTATCTCATGTCTTGTCTTCAGATCATATTGCTTGCTTGTCCTAAAATTCTGTCAATTTGTCAAGATCTGGTTTTGTTCTTGGAATGGTTTTTGTTCTGAGAGAGGCATCTCAGCATGCCAACACTGTGTCCCAGGTTAGGGGTACACTGTAGTGTTCCTGCTTGTTTCAGTCCTTTTATGAGCCATATTTCATTGAGCACACATATACGAGTTACTGATTCTTAAGTCGCTTCTACTGGGAGCTGATGTACTTGTCTAGGTTTAGAATTTTTTTTTTCTTGTTGGTCTGGAGTTTTATTCCCCAGCCCTCTGTTGTGCACTTCAGATTTGATGTTTACTCAGAAGCAATCTCCTGGAACGTTTTTGTCAGTCTTCCCACACCAAATAGCTCTTATTTTGACCACAATCTGTACATGGGAGTGTTTGTGACAAAGTTTCTGTCAGACCACAGTAACAGAGAACATCTTTGGTTTACCAAAATAGTCATAGTAAAGAGAATCAGGAATAGCTGCTGGGAACAATCTGCAGGTTTGATTGACTGCTATAGGCTGCTCTGACTTCCACTGGCTTCACGTTCTGATCTCTAGACACGCAACAGTGTGAGGTGCTCGGCTGGGACTTCTGGAGGTCACAATAGTGAGAAGTAAACCTTGCAAGACATCATTCACCTCTTTCACCTTGTGTTACACATGTGATCAGCTGGGCAGGTGGAGGGCAGGCACAGGCCAGCGGTGTAATGTAGAACTACTGGGAGATACTGTTGCTGGGAATTATTTTGAATAAACAAGCTCATTTCCTCTTTTTACATCAGTTGTCATCCTTTAATCTGTTGTATTGGCTTTTTAAAATCCTGTTGTGTGTCATCCACTGTGCTTCCTCTATACAGTGTCACTTGATGATAAACTTTTATAAGATAGCACTGTTAAGTTGCCTCAGACTTTGTGGTGATTAAGTAAATTCTTTATTTCTCTCTTTTCAGTATCAGAAGTTTAAATGGATCAGTGGTACTTGCTTAGGCGTGACAGTGGAGATTGGTGTTAAGCCTGTTCCTCTGGGTGAGTCATCTAACCCACTGCATCATCAGTATCTGTTACCTGCATATCTGCTGGGGTTTTATGCGTTATACCTTACACTACAGTTACTTTAGGCTTTTATTTCAGATGTCATTAAAATTATGCTGTACAAAGCTTCCAGCAGGAGTTGTGGAAGAATGTCATGCTGCTTCTGCTTGTATGGACATCCATTTATTTGGTATTTTTTTCAAAGATAGTCATCACTTAATATAGTCTGAGCTGCTGTTTAGATTCAGGGAGGCTTCACACATTTTAAAGACAGTGGATTTGAAGTTAACGTATGGACTGTGGCAGAATAATGAAATATATTTTGATTACCCAAGAAATAAAACTGAAATGACCATTGGAGCTGTTCTGTGGCATATGATGGACTTAGTCACTGCCAGTGCTCCATTATGAGGCCTGCTGGACTTGCCATGCCTGTGTGATGCAGCTGTGCTGTGCACAGGCAGTTAATCTGACCCAGCAGGTCTATGGCAACATGCAGAGGAACTGCCAAGAGCTTTCAGATTACTCAGGCAAGCTTGTGTGAAAATGCATTCAGCAAAACAGACTGTTGTACAAGCTCTTGGAAATGGCCCTGTTTAGTTGACTTCAAGGAGTGGCATTTTGCATTTGGTCTCAACTGATTTGTTCCAAGTAGCCTAGTCCATATCAGAGCTGGCAGTCTTGTTTTGGGAAGTGTTATCCCTCATTTGCTTTGTTTTGGATATCAGTGTGATCTAGCATGATTTAGCATCCTAAATGCCAGCTGGAGAGCTGGGTTGAATTGCTGCATCTGCATTTCAACCTCGCAGCCCACATTGGGTATGTGCTCGCCCTGCAACACCATGGTTGAAGTCCCAGCTCCTTGCTGGGTCTCTCCTGACTTGTGCTACTGTTAGTGGTCATTGGGCCTTTGGAAGGACAGCGAGCACCTCCTGTGCTGCCTGAGACCACTGGTGTGCTGCCACCAAGGGCTTGGGGGTCTCCTGGCTTTGGTCATTGCTGGTATCTAGTGCTATCCTGCCTCCCCAGCCTCACTGCAGGGCCACAGTATGCAAGGACTGCTCTCTCATTTGAAATGTTATTTCCCTTTTGCTGCCTTTCCCTCTCCATAGCCTTTGGAGTGTATCTTCTTGGCTCTCTGCCCCTTCCCACATTAAATCACTGTGAGTGAGCTCTTCCTGGGATTCACAGGCTGCCCAGGGTCTTGCACTGGACCAGAAGTAACATGGATGTTGCATCTTGTTTGCCAGTAACCCGAAACCACAGTGCCAAATGCTTTTAATGCCTGGGTCTTTAATCAGAGGTCTGCTGGCTCCAGGAGCAGTTATCATCTATTGTCTCCCATCCTGGTCGCATTTCTTCATTTTATTGCTGCTTATCAGAGTTGCTGGGATTACACTCCAGCAGGCCCTGCACACCAGATGGATTTGAGTCAATTGTGTTGATTGGCAGCCACATTCTGCTGGATGTGTGTTTGGAGACTTTCAGTCTGCTGGCATCACCATGCAAATGTCTTGCCTTCTCTGGAAGACTACCTCTTTGCTGTCTGGAGGCTGTGCTGGTTTCCCCTCACCAGGAGCAGCAGAGGTTTTGGACCTCAGTCTGCTTTGTTTTCCCTGTCACTTGTGCTGTTGCTTTGAGAAGGGGCATGCGTCTATGTCCACCCTAGGCTGTGGTAGCAGGTGCTCAGTCTGTTCTCGTGACTCTAGGACTGGTGTGTTTCTGGTATTTGAAGGCATGCTGTTTGAGTCAGAACTGTTTCCCTCAGCAACTGGTCTGCAAAACTGGAGGTGATTTCTCTGGCTGTTGCTTGCTTTCACTATTAAATAAATAAGAGCTTTTCCTAACAAGATGGCAAGAAATTCCCATGCCTGACTCTGTGTTGACAGGAACAGTGGGCTGTGTTTCAGGCTCCTGTCTGCTTTTGCCAGCCAAGGGGAGGAACATGGGCTTTCTCGATGTGTTTCCCTGAGTTCAGCCCAGATGTCTGAGCTCTGATCTTGACATACAGAATATGCTGATGTATTTCAAGTGGAGTTTTGGGTTCTCTGCCTACTGCCTCTGTTTAGTTGTAGAAGCACAGATTCCTATACTGTTGTCTCCTCCCTGGCAAGCACTGTGTTAAACATGGTGTTGACTGACATTCCAGCCATGGCCCACAATAAGGCAGTGTGTATAAATAATCCAGAAAAGCTAAACAGGGCTTTTAAAATAAGCTTCAGTGTGGTGCCATGTAGATGCATAAACCTGGCTGTGTCCATGTGGCCGGAGTCATTCATTTTCTCGGCTGCTGCTCTTTCCTAGTAAAGTCCACCCAGGTTTTCAACATACATCTTCACCTTGCTCCACCAGTTCTTGCGGCTGCTTTGATTTAACATCTGTTCTCGGTGGCAGCAGATTGTCTGGGTGTCCAAAGCTGAGACAGAGTGTGCACATGCAGCACTGAAATAGCACATGTCCAGTCCAGCATGTTACAGTGCCTGTAACAGGGTTACAAAAAAGGCAGCGATTAGTATTTATACTAATAATATAGGATTATACTAATACAGGGTTATAAATAGGCAGCAATTAGTATTTGTTGGTTTTTTTTCTTTTTTTCCCCCCCAATGTTACATTGAATATGGAAGACAAAGAAGTACAAGGCTACTTCTGTGTACATTATTGTATTTATTAGCACTTGATGACTTGTCCTGCAGGGTCCAGCCCACGCACAGTTTTTCTTGGGCTTTTAATAGTAGTGCTAAACAGAAATGTACTCAAAATAGTAGTAATGTAAAACATTTCCCCGGAGCCTGTGGCTGCGCTGCATGTCTATGGGAGGTGTAATTGCCTGCAGCTGGGGCATAGGAGGTCTCCAGGCCACCTCCAGCCCTCTTCCTGCCTGGCTGCTGGACCAGAGGGGTGGCGGTGTGTGTGCCAGGGCAGGTGTGGGGCAGAGGCACATGGTGGGGTCAAGGCATGAGAGTGGGACACAGCACAGCTCATACTGGTGCGGCTTCTGGGTGTGTGGGACGGGGGTATTGCCATCATGTTGACATGTTACCAAAGACTGCTGCATAGCAAAGAGTCCAGTGCAAGGTAAAATTCCTCATTTGTAGGAAATGTGGTGCCTTTCTTATGCCCAGACCTCCCCCTGCCGTAACCCAGTATGTTATTGAGCAGTATTAGGGCATTAAATGACATGGGGTTGCTGGTGAAAGGTCAGTTTTGATCTGATTTGCTGTTCGGTTTGATAAGAGATAAAGCCACATACCTATTTATTTTTAAGTTTCTCCTGTGTGAATGACATGTCCTGTCCCATGTAAGTCTGTCAGCTGAGCAGTGATTCTTAGACTGGAGCGGGTGACAGAAGAAGAGTGCCACCCTGGCAGTTGGTTGGTAGAAATGGAAGGAGGCAGGATTTTTCTGGTTATTTTTTCCTCTCTTTTCTGGTTATTTTTTCTTTTCAGAAAACAGTATGTTATTATGTTTTTGCTCTTCACATTCTATATGATGTGGTTTGGATAACATTAATGTAGCTTAGCATTATGCTCACCCACAGTACTGATGGTGGCTCTCTAATATACATAAATTTCTGCATATAGTGAGAGGGAGTTTTATTTATCTGTAAATAGTTAGCATACTGCCCTGTTTATCTAGCATGTGACCTCTCTGTGGCACACAGCATTTCCCTGCCTCCCACCCATTTGATCCTTTTTATTTAATGGAGGTTCCCAGTCCTGACAGTTGATTCATATTCAGAAAACAAATTCATCCCCCACAAAGCTTTCAAATCTAATTTGATTTCTTTCTGTATTTCTGTGAGAAAATTCTTTTTGCTCTCTTCAAGACTGAGAATATACACTTTTCCCTGTTTATTTAGACAACCTTATTTTGTCTGCAGAAACCTGGTCACTATACATTTCTTTTCTTGCATTTATAATCCTGTGAGGTTTATGTATTGGAAATAATATTTGTGAGCTGGAAGAACATCATCCAAGCTGTTTTAAGATGTCCCGCTTTCTGAGTATTGCATCTCATTAGGAATACAGTTGGCTGTTTGTGTGGCCTTTTTCTTCCTTTATATAGGTTGGGGGAGAAAATGTATAATTTCATCATCTAGTAATAATGCTTGGCATTTCGTATTTTCGAAGAACCATACGGCTAGGAATTGAATAATTTCTGTGACATTGTGGAGTAGTTTCTCACTGTTATTTGCCCCATTTTACAGATTGTGAAAGAAAAAGAAGTCAGGTGACATGAAAGGAGAAACAAAATCGGCTTGAGTTTCCAGTTCCCTGACTTGCACTAGAACAGCACCACACCTCTTTCTTTTTTAAACTGAAGAAGGGGAGGGGGGGAGAAACAGGAAAGTTTGATTCTAATTGGCAGCAAAAGGAAAGGGAGAGTTTATTTTTAATGATCTTGCCTGTCTTCATTAATTATTTAGTTAAGTCCATGTGTTGGTAGTGGGGTTGTGGTGTTCATTTTTAAATACCTTGTCTAACGTACTGGTGGTGTTATCACTTCTCAGTGTGTGATTGGAGGTATGCGAGGAGTTGTCTGGAGTTTATAATGGTAAAGCAGTGTGTAAATTGGGTTAGGATTGTTGGGGAGGAGAGGCTGGTTCTCTCTACTGCAAGCTGGGTGATCTCTCTGCTCATTCCTTCTTCCTCCTCAAACCAGAAGCAAGGGGCACCTTTTCTATAGTGTTTGGAATTTTCCCCCATCTTGTTTTCCATCTGAGACTGAGATGGGAAAAGTGAGGCACCCTAAGTGGGGACTGTGTTAACACATGGCATATATAGAAACTAATCCTTCTTGTCTCATCCACATGCCACACTAGGATTTTTTTTTCCCCCCCTTATGGGCTGTGGTGGAAGTTGTTGGCTCAGACTGGTGTCTGGGATTGCTTCATTTGCAGAAGTAACTTTGTACAACTGTCCCAGGCTGTAGGGCTTGATTTACAGCTGCTTAATTAACTGACGGGACCCTTAAATGTGTTGCATGCCATCTAGAAAAGGTGAGTGCCATAAATAGTGAACTTCTTCCTTCTAAAGGTATGTTGGTGATAAAAAGAAGTCTAGGGGAAAATGTGGGCCCCCTCCAGAAGGAAATGGAAGACCCATTGTCCAGGATACAGAGAAGGCTGAAGTACTCAACTTTTTTGCCTTAGTGTTCACTGGCAAGTGCTCCAGCCACGCTGACCAAGTCACAGGAGGCAAAGGCAGAGACTGGGAAAAGGAAGAACCACCCACTGTAGGAGAAGATGAGGTTGAAGACCGTCTAAGGAACCTGAAAGTGTACAAGTCCATGGGACCTGATGAGATCTATCTGTGGGGCCTGAGGGAACTGGCAGGTGAAGTGGCTGAGCCACTATTCATCATGTTTGAGAAGTTGTGACAGTCTGGTGAAGTTTCCACAACTGGGAAAAGGGAAACACAACCTCCATTTTCAAAAAGGGAAAAAAGGAAGGCATGGGCAACTACAGGCCAATCAGTCTCACCTCTCTGCCCAGCAAGATCATGGAACAGATCCTCATGGAAACTGTGTTGAGGCACACGGAAAGTAATGAGTGATAAATGACAACCATCATGGCTTCACTAGGTGCAAATGATGCTTCAGAAATTTGGTGGCCTTCTACAGTGGGGTTACAGCATTGGTGAATAAGGGAAGAGCAACTGATGTCATCTGCTTGGATTTGTGCAAAGCATTTTATACTGTCCCTTTTGACATCCTTGTCTCTCAATTGGAGAGAATGGATTTAACAGAAGGCCCATGCAATGAATAAGGTATTGGATAGATGGCCATACTTGAAGTGTTGTGGTCAACAGCTTGATGTCCAGGTGGAGACCAGTGACAAGTGGCATTCTTCAGGGGTAGGTATTGGGACCAGCACTGTTTAACGTCTTTGTTGGTGACATGGACAGTGGGATTGAGTGCGCCCTCAGCAAGTTTACAGATGACACTGAGCTAAGTGATGTGTTTGACACACTGGAGGGAAGGGATGCCATCCAGAAGAACCCTGACGGAGTTGAAAATTGAGCCCATGCCAAAGTCAGTGGAGTTCAGCATGGCCAAGAATGAGGTTCTGCACAGGGGTTGGGGCAAACTGGAGCACAAATACAGGCTGAGCAATAAGTGAAGTATGAGCGGCCCTGAGGAGAAGGACTTGAGGGTACTTGTAGATTAAAAGCCGGACATGAGCTGGCAATGTGCGCTTGCAGCCTAGAAGGGCAACCATATCCTGAGTTGCATCTAAAGAAACACGGTCAGTAGGCTGAGGGAGGTGATTCTCCCGGTTGGGGCAAACTGGAGCACAAATACAGGCTGAGCAATAAGTGAAGTATGAGCGGCCCTGAGGAGAAGGACTTGAGGGTACTTGTAGATTAAAAGCCGGACATGAGCTGGCAATGTGCGCTTGCAGCCTAGAAGGGCAACCATATCCTGAGTTGCATCTAAAGAAACACGGTCAGTAGGCTGAGGGAGGTGATTCTCCCCCTCTACTCTGTTCTTTTGAGATCACACCTGGAGTCATGTGTCCAGCTCTGGAGCCCCCAACAAAAGATGGACGTGGACCTGTTGGAGCGTGTCCAGAGGAGATCTGAAAAGATGATCAGAGGCTCGGAGCATCTCTCCTATGAAGACAGACTGAGAGGGTTAGGGTTGTTCAGTCTGGAAGAGAAAAGGCTCCAGGGAGACCTTATAACAGCCTTCCAGTATTTGGAGGGGGTCTACAAGAAAGCTGAGGGGGGCCTTTGTACAAGAGCATGCAGTGACAGGTTGAGGGGTAATGGGTTCCAACTGAAAGAGGGTAGATGTAGATTCAATGTAAGGAAGAAATTCTTTACTGTGAACAAGAAAGCTGAGGGGGGCCTTTGTACAAGAGCATGCAGTGACAGGTTGAGGGGTAATGGGTTCCAACTGAAAGAGGGTAGATGTAGATTCAATGTAAGGAAGAAATTCTTTACTGTGAGGGTGGTGAGACACTGGAACAGGTTGCCCAGAGAAGTTGTGGATGGCCCATCCCTGGATGTGTTCCAGGGCAGGGTGGGTGGGGCGTTTGGTCTAGTGGAAGGTGCCCCTGCCTGTGGCAGGGGGGTTGGAACTAGGTGATGTTGAAGTTCCCTTCCAACCCAAACCATTCTGTGATTCTATAAACTGTGCAATTATGAAGTCTGTTACAGAGGAAGTTGTGGTTAACAATATTGTTGAGTACTTGGTTCAAAGTTAGTTAAAACTAATTTTTTTTCTGGCGTTTTGGCTTTTTACAAAGGTGCTTTGGAGGACTGGGCAGTATTAGAAGAGTTTCATTCTCTTGGGAGGGCAGATAATCTGGTGCCAGAGGAGCATGAAAGTCCCATGAAGAATTTCTTCATCTTTCTTTGGAAAATCTGTGGCTGTTTCTCTGCAGGTTCTCAGAGGTTCCCTAGCTACCTCGTCTGGCTTGCTTCAGATGCCTTGTTTGGTAAGTTATGCAAGACTTTTGCCAGAAAGTTTAATGGTATTCTGGGCATACCCTGCTAGTGGAGGCGGTGGAGAAAGCAGCTGTCTTTAGCCTATCTGGGGATAGAAAACTTTGCTGCACCTTTTTTAGAGGCTCAAGATTTAACTCCAAGATTATATCTAGTTTTCTGTTTCTGATGAGCAGAGCAGATACGTTGATGCTTTAGATGAGGCCTTCAGTGATGGACAGCAGCACCAAGGTATTGTAGCCAGTTTGGGCTTTTTGCTTTTCCTTTGATTCTCCTATGTAGCTGATAGCTTATTTGTACATACTCCCTTCCAGTGTTGAGCAGAGTTGTCCTCTGCTTGCAGCATGCTCACAGAGCTCTGGTTTCATTCATTGTTTCTCGTGATACCTCAATTGCTGTTCACTTGTCAGCTGACTTCTGAGGAGTTGATTGTGGCCTTTTACGGATCTGGATGTTTCTCTCTTGCAGAGCTTGGGGAGCCCTCAGGTGAGTTGGGACCTGGATTTGGCAGCAGGAAGTGCAGAACAGTTGATGTGCAGGCTTTCATGCTTTGTTTGTAGGACTTGCAGTGGGATCTTTGTGTCTCTCCGTTGTCAACTGACAAATTCTCTCACTAGACTTTGATTTCAGCTGCTCGGAAGAAATGTCAGCAGATCAGCATGTAGGGAGTTGCATGTTTGCCTTGGGCTGGTTTTTTTTTTGTGTATTTTCTTTTTTAATTTGGTGCTTTGTAATTTTTTTGAGGTATTGCATCCAGAAATGGTGAGTGATTCCAAGAATGTGTTCAGGGTGAGTTGATCAGATCATGGTGATACCCAGAAAACAACAAGAAATTTTTTGGAGATACTTCATTATCTCTGTGTTACTTGAGCATTTGAAATTAAGACAAGGAGGGAGCTACCTGACTATCTGGATACTTCCTTCTCCTTTGTTCCCCCTCAGTGCAGGTTCACCAATGCTCAGGTAACTTCTCAGCTGTGAGAAGATCTAAGTGTCCTGCTCAGCAGACCGTTAAGAGTTGAATGCTGTGTCTGGCCCCATGTGGAGTCTGTTCCTTGCAGCACATTTGCCCCATGGTTCAATGCAGTAGTCACAGGGCAGAAGAGGACTTTTCCTGCCATTGCAGGCTGTGGTTGCTTGATGCCAAGCATCAATGAGATGAAACCATCAATGAGAACTGAGGGCAGGGTGGTTTGGAATATTTTTTTTTTTTTTCATGATTCCTCCTTACTGTTTGCAAGTAGCAAAGTGAAGAAGAAGCTGTCACATATTACAGGTTAATTGCAAATCACAAATGTCATGGGCATTCAAGGGAATATGAAGTTATTGGGAGAGGGGGAAGATGATGGGAGAGGGGACATCGGTATGAACAGAAGGAAAGAAGTAGGAGATGGCAGGCAGAAGGTGATCATGGCCAGAAAGAAACAGTGGGCAGGTACTTGGGTGAGAACCTGAGCCTATGCAGTTTCACATGGTGAACTTGGTTACTGCCCTCTCTGATTTAATCGTTGTAATAAAGAAATTCCGTTCTGAAGTAATATAAGGGAATGCAGAGTACTTTTTCAGTTTTAAGCGCTTAAATTTGCGGCACTTCCAGGTTAAACCTGCCTGTCCAACTGCCTGTATCCTTGCATCCTCATGTGCAACACTTCGTGATAGCTCAACTTCTTGTTTTACCCTCTTTCTTAGACTTGGCGTAGTAAGTCTGTAATAACATGATTGTGAGAGTCAGCGTGGATTTGGGAAATGGCTAGGATGATCATAACAGGTGATGATCTTGCCTGAAAAATTATGTCGTGTGAGTTGACATTTCAGGGAAGCCACCTTAGCTACTGCTTCAGGAAGAAAGTGTGCTGGACTGTGGGGTACATGCGGGAATGTGCCTTCCCTTGGGACCAGTTGGAGCATCCCAGGCTGGGAGGTGATGGCCCAGGTGTGCAGATGTCTCTTGCCCAGAGAGCCTGGGGCATCAGACTGCTCTCAGCACTGGGAACTTCTAAGGTCTTGAAGCCAGGTCTTGTCAACTTTTCAGCTGTCCTTAAAACAAATTGGTTGGTTCTCCATTCCTCCTGTTTTTGAAAGGCTGAGTTGACACTGACCAGGTTTGACAAGTGATAACTGTGGAGCCTGGAGAACTGTGTTCTCTTTTGTGGTTAAAGCCATAAGCTGGCCTTCTGAAGTCAATGTGGCAGCAGCTGCAGGTTGAGGTACTTGGAAAGGAGCAGGTAATGAGGTACAGAAGGCAGGGGATCCTCAGAGTGATGAGAGTGCTCCAGAAGCCTGCTGGGAGCAGGGATGGAATGATGCTCCACAGGCAGCATGGTTCATCACTTATGATGGCAGCATGAGCGATGCTGCCTACAACTAGAGATGGGCTGAAGCAGAAACTCTGCATCAGATCTCCCCAGGCCTTTCCATTTGTCTAAGGGAGGCTCAGATCCATAGTGCATAAAGATGCTTGTCTCAGCTTGCTTGTCTGCTGGCCAGCCTATACACTTGCTCCCAGATGTTCTCTTTTTCTCAAAATCGGAGATGCAGCTGAAATTGTCCTTTCATGATTTGGAAGCTTTTTAAGCTGTCTGCAAGTGCTTTCAAGGATATGTTACACTTTGAGATCATTGCATTAAAATAATTGTGTTTGAAATGAAAAAAGGGTCATGTGCACTACATCAGAAATTCCTCTTAGATCTTATTAATCCAGTATATAAATGTTGTGGCTTACATCTACAGGGTGTTTATATTGAATTTTTAGCTGTATCAGTATCTCTTACTCTTCAGAATAAATGCCATATAATCTGGTTATGACTAATATTCTTATTGTAGATACCAAAAATGGGACATAGGCTAATCTGAGTTACTGTAGAAAAGTGGAAGAAATAGCATTGCCTCATGAGTGGAGATGGAATTTGGTTGTAGCATCATCTAGTGCTTAATGATGAGGCCAGAGAACTTGGTCTGTTTCTTTAGAATAGCACAACGATTGACATGTTTTTCTCTTATCTTTTTTTTTTCTTTTTTTTCTGACAGCCCGATTTTTCCTCTGACTTACCTGTACTGAGGCATGTAATGAGGAAGTAGGTTGGGAAATACCCTGTCTCTTCCTTCCACCCCCCCCCCCCCGCGCGTGTGGACTGATTCGAGGTACAGAAAGCAGCAGGGACTTAGGTTTATCCTCCACCACAAAAACGATGGTTCAGGGGAGTTAACGTCAGAGATCTACAGTGAGTGGCACTGAGTGGCCACTCTTCCAGGCTCAGGATCAGTGCGTCC
>NW_008595613.1:0-14618 GCF_000691845.1 Merops nubicus
GGACCCAGCACTGATCCCTGGGGGAATTACATTACTGTATTACATTACTGAAAACAATAAAATATAAATAAAAAAGTAAATCTATTTCTGCAATGAAAATACTTTTAAGCAAAACATTTTAAAAATTTTAATTGTAGCTCTTGCTTCAGGTGTAAATGTAACAGAATAAAACTACAAATTTATAAAAATGGTTTATAATATCTTATTAAAAAGATATATTTTCATTTATTTAAAGTACGTGATAAATGTTTTTTTAAAATCTGCATGCGTGTTGGAGTATAAGTAATGGTATTCTTGGGACATACTACATTATCAGATTTTATCTAACAATTACGTGGGATAGAGAAGGAAATTGCAACTGGATCTTGATGTATTCCCAACATGCACAAGTATATATGTTATACTGAGGTACAAGTTCACTTTGCCCTGATAAGGATTTCTAACCTGCTTTCATGCTCAAATTCCATATCACAGTTTATCTAAAACTTCTGGTCTCAGCTTTTTTGGTTGTTCTCTTTTGAAAAAGTGATCTGAAGTTATTCTCAGCTCTTAAGCATAAGAAAACACAAAACAAGTACTATATTCAAAGTCTTCCTAGAATGATGCAAAGCTTTCTGGTTTAGTATTAAGTTCTGGGGCAAATTAAACCTTCACTGAGAAACAGCACTATCAGTGTCTACAATAGAAAATTCCTATCTATTTGTCTGGCTTATAAATATTTAAAAATCACATATGGCAGGGTTTTTCTTAAGCACTTACCATTGGCTTAGCTGTTCCAGTGGAATTAATGGTAAGATGCCCATTAAATTCAGTGCAAGCAAATTTAAAGCCAAGATTTTTAGTGTCATTCTCCACAGACCTGTGCAGCAGATACAAATAGATTATAAAAGTGCTGCTGCAAAATACTGGGTTCTCATTTGGAATAAGCTGGTTTCTATTCCACCAGAGCTGATAGCATAACAGCTGTCTTCCTGTCATTGTAAACTAGCAGAAGCCATTTAATGTCTTTGTGTAATGAGACAGCTGAAACTATAATAGCCATGAGTGACAATACAAGCTCATGTGTTTAAATAGAAGCTGAAATATGCAATATGAGACATTTTTGTAACAGTCAGCACAGAAGTAGCTGAGATGAAGTCACCAGTTATAGTAGAAAGAATTGACAATCTGATACAGAAGGTACCAAACTCGGAGGAGCAGGTGATGTCCAGATGCATGTGCTGACATTCAGAGAGATCTGGAAAGGCTGGAGAAACAGGCTGACAGCAGCCTTGTGAAATTCAGTAAAAGGAAGTGGCACACTTTGCAGCTGAGGAGGAATAACTCCACGTATCAGTGTTCACTGATGGCCCATCAGCTGGTGTGCAGCTTTCCAGAGGAAAAACTTTGTAGTTTCGGTGGACAGTAAACTGACCAGGAGTCAGCAATATGCCCTTTCAGCAGAGAAGGCCAGCACCTTCCTGCTGCATTAGGCAGACCATTATAAGACAATCAAAGGAGGCAATCCTTCCCCTTTACTCTGCTCAAATGAGACACATCTGGGTGCTCTGTCCAGTGCTGGACTGCCTTGCACAAGAAAGAAGTGGATATACTGAGTGAGTCCCTGGGATAAAGATGGTGAAGTGACTGGAACATCTGTCATGTGGGGAGAGGCTGGGAAAGCCATGAGTGTTCATCCTGTGTAAGGGAAGGTTCTGAGGGATCTTCTTCAGGTATATAAATACCTAGGGGACTGTGTTAAGGACAAGGAGCCAAATTTCTTGGTGGTGACCAGCTACGAAACAAGAGGTAATTGACAAAAACTGAAACACATAGAAGTAAATCTTAAAAGAAAAAAGGGTTTTATTGTCAGGGCTGTCACACAATGGAATGAGTTGCCGACACAGGCTGTGGTTTCCCTGGGCTTAGAGATATTTAAACCTGCCTTGGACATAGCCCTGGATATTGTGCTCCTCTTGACATCTGGGTGAGTCTAGACAACCTCAAAAACTGCTGGCCAGCCTCAGACAATGATTCTGTGATAAGTCTATCAGGAAAACCACTGCCAAAAAATAACTAGGAGCAGAGAGAGAGATTTCAAATAATCGTAAACCACAAAATCGTGGCTTCATGATTCTGAGAAAAACAACTTTTAAGTTTTTCACTTTATAGTTGGAGCCACTAGTGAAGTGAATGCCACCTGCTGTTAGGTATCTCATATGCTGATGGAGCAAGAAGTCTTTATTCACACTTCATTGTTATCCACTTTATCCAGAGACACATGTATTCCACCATCAGCATATCTTTTTATTAGAAACAGAAAATCCACAAACCTGAAGTAATTGCTCAGATCAAGAAGTTAGAATAAGAAAATGTCAAAGTATGAAACAAAATGAAGAGTTTGGACAAATCAAAACATATTTGTTCTACCTTCACCTGCTCAGCTGACATTCAGACTACTGCAGTCGTGTTTACCATATTAGAGCTATAATAACCTTTCTTAGAAACATGTAAAGCTATAAATTTTCCTATTTTTTTTCCAGTCTATTTCAATGTTCTCATGTTTCTTTCTTGTTTCTTGCATTCTATAGGCACCTGAGATGCAGAGGAAGAAGGACAAAAAGCAAAATGCAGAACATTACAGATGAGCAGATAATCTGTAAGCAATTGTTACAAAAGCGTAGGATTTCACACTACGCTGTCAGGCTGTCTGAAGTGTTTTGCATTAGAGGACTGGAGAGTAGAGAATCTCCATTTAAGGTAAACTACAGCTGTAATTTCACTATACAATGTTTATCTGAAGCTTACTTTTGGTAAACTGAAAAACAATTGGCAATGATGGTATTGGAATAAGAGTGATGTTTTGTTTTCCTGTAGCAAATTTCATATTGGCATGTAGTATCAATAGCTTGATAACAAGCAGTAGTTTGTTGTAAAGTTTATGATGGTATCTATCAGCTTACATTTATTTCTTGCCAAAATGACATGAAAATTACCTCCTCAGTTCAAAGATACTATATAATTTTTAAAAATATGTGTCATAGCTTGATTTACACTAACTGGTGCTCCAGTCAATTCACATTATAAGAAGGTGAGCAATGTATTGTTATGCCATATTCCCCAAGCAATAGAATGGTAGTTATGAAAAGTCTAATCGCTATAGGATAACCTCTTGGCTTGTTATGGTATTGCTTCTTTTTGAGTTCAGTGATTAACTTCATACCTTACATACCAAAACAAAGTCTATCACGAGAGCCTTTGGATGGTGTTTAAAACAGTGCAAAGTTAATGCAGGAAGGTGAATTTTTTTGTAGAGCACTAGCCCCTGATGCCATCTACAGGTGGTAGGAACCTTTTTGTGTGCGTGTGGTGTTTGTTTTTTTCTGTTTGCTTTCATCTTCATGACATATAGCTTTTGTT
The DNA here is from genome assembly GCF_000691845.1 of Merops nubicus. Classification (NCBI taxonomy): domain Eukaryota; kingdom Metazoa; phylum Chordata; class Aves; order Coraciiformes; family Meropidae; genus Merops; species Merops nubicus. The sequence continues at coordinate 3,400 of NW_008595613.1, forward strand.
GCTGTTGATGAAGGTACAAATTACAAATATAATTCAATTAAAATGTAGAAACACAGGGAATATTTTAAACTTTTGTGATGCTTTAGGTGGAAAAATACTGTTTGATTTCTGATGCTAGGAAGACATCCTTGTTAGGTTCCTTCTCTAGCTTCTGATCTTTTCACCTCCCCTAGGAAAGAAAATCTATTTGGTTTCTATAAATGTGCATAAAAAATATCCAGTGGGTATACTATTTATTTTTCTCCTGATGGATATGGTATATTATGTCCAAGAAATGTTTTTCCTATGAGCAGTTTGAATTTTTAAATTCTGCTATAAGCCATCAGACAGTGATGCAGCCTTTAGTCTAAATTATAATGCATAAGGACTCCCTTTGTGATGTAAAATAACCTTCTAAGAGAAGATGTCAGCAGCTTCAAACCACAAGAGGTTTGTCCTTTGCTGAAAAGTAAAAGCATTGCCATGCCAAAACTTTGAAAGAAGCTCTGCATAAGGAAAGAGAAATGCTCAGAAGTGTTACTAAGCTGTTGTACAAATCTGCCAGGGAAAACAGACTTCTGCCTCAATTTTCAGCAGATATCTCTCACAGCTTTTCTTCCATCTCATAGGCTGCTGATCAGTAAGGAGAGAAGACACCTGAACACAAGGTGATTTAGGTCTTGTGTTTGACACCATACATTTTTCACTCAACCAAATAAGTAACGAAATACCCTGAAGCAAATTTTCTCTACCACATTTTGATATATGGAGACAACAGTGATCCTGTTGTTGCTTTCATTTCAGTAAGCTGCTGCCAGAGAAGAAGAGCATGTGTGAGAGAGAGTAGATGGCTGAGTCTTTCAACACAGTAGCAAAACACAGCAGCCAACATATATTTCCCCTGTAACAGAAGTAAAAGTTCCACTTAATATTGAAAACCTGAAGAGTAAGTTAGACTATTAATTATTTTGGCAGTGTTTCTTCCAATGGCACTTTAGATTTTTTTAATCATAGCATACAGAGTTTGATACAGCCCAAAAGAAATTTTGTGGAAGAGAAAATACCACACTGAAGAATTAATATAACACATAAAGAAGCTGCAAGTTGTGGGAAAAGGTTTTTGTTTCAGTCCCGTGTATCCATTTGTCTTTCATTCTTCTTGAAGCCTTATAGCTTTTAATCATTTAAGACCTCATATGGTCACCAAACACTGACATTTTCAAGCTCATGCCTTTTATAATACTTCAAAATACTTAACATAATGGAAAAAGTCCAACAGAGGCCTACAAAGATAATTAGCGGACTGGAACATCTCTCTTATGAGGGAAAGCTGAGATGCCTAAGGCTGTTTAGCCTGGAGAAGAGAAAGCTGAGAGGAAATCTTATTCATATTTAGAAATATTTAAAGGACAGGTGTCAAGAGGATGGGGCCAGGGTCCTTTCAGCAGTGCCCAGTGACAGGACAAGGGGCAATGTGTACAAACTGGGACATAGAAATTTCCACCTAAACATAAGCAACAACTCTTTTAGTGTGACAGAGCACTGGAACAGGCTGACCGGAGAAATTGTGGAGTCTCCTCCTTTGGAGTCTTTCAAAACCCACCTGGATGCATTGCTGTGTAGCCTGTCCTAGGCAAACCTGCTTTGGCAGAGGGGTTGGACTAGATGATCTCTGGAGGTGCCCTCCAACCCCTACTATTCTGTGATTCTGTAAAAAAACTCCTTGATATGATTTGTTTGACTAATGGCTGGAAGTATTCTGAAAGGATATAGTAAAGGGAGTGACCAAAGGTAATGACAGGAATCAATGTGATCCTATTTTAGTTGAGCTGTCAATGTAGACATCACCAGTGAGTGGAGTGTTTCATTAGAACATGGGGAGTTAATTTTCTGCTGTATTGTGATTTAGACTTTTTAGTTCAAATTACATTTAGATAGGATTTTTCACAATGAATGCTTTTCAAAATAGACGTAATTCTCTCACAGTGGAAGGTTTATCTATGGTTTATTTGTTTTTCAATTTTATTTTCATTATTTGTGATAAGAAAATACACAGAATTCTTTAATCGTTTAGAAAGATAGTGTCAGAATGAGTAACCCAAAATCTTAAGCTCGCAGCATGGTACACAGCTCTTATCTGCCTCATTCTGTTCAGGAAATTAGATATTGAAACATAAATGTATTTCACTCTGTTTCAAAATGCTGTAATCTGGTATATTTCACTGTGTAGTCATATGATTAAAAAACATACTGGATATTCAGGATGTCATTGAGCCTGTAACAATCAAGCAAGAGTGCCTGAAAAAAATAGACAAACTGCATCTCCAAAAGGAGTTCTCTTATTTCTGACCTCTGTGTCATCAGTGACAATAGTCACAGATGGATATATGTACAGCACAAGTAGCTTTGGAAAGACAATTAAGTGAAATGTCTGTGTAAGGCTTGGTGACCTATTATTTGAACAAAATTATTGTGTGATTGTCAGACGTAGATGCTATCCCAGAGAGTGCAATATGTTGTAGACAAGCCATAAGATAAGTGCTCCGGAGATAATCTTACTGTAATACAAAAACTTGAAGAAATATACTTTGGAATTTATTGCTGGTGGCCACTTGGTGCCTTGCTCAAAGCCAGCACGACAGATCAGGTTTGCACTGTTGTTTTAGAGTACAATCAAGGGTGGAGATTACACAGCTTTTCTGGTAACTTGTTCAATTCTCTGAATATCCATCATGTGCAAAAAATTATCTCTTGCTACCAAGGTGAAACTTCTCTTTTTTATGTTGTTTTCTCACTGTACAGCTCCATCTTCTCTAAACTCTCCCCTTGGTTAACTGAAGTCAGCAATCATATTTCCTCTCAATCTTCCTTTTCTTAAAGGCTGATCACACCCAGGTTCCTTAGCCCCTCCTTGAATAACGAGAGCTCCAGCCCTGATTGCTTCACTGCCTTCTGTGGGACTCGCACCAGCCCGTCAGTGTCTGTGTTGTGCAGGAAAGCCCCAGGCTGGGCACAGTGCTCAGGAGTGCCAATGAGCCGTGTGCACAGCCAGCTCAGACAGTTGGCCACAGCCTGCTCTCACTCTGGGCTTTCTCTGTTCCAGGGGCTGGGTTTTGCCTTTGCCTTTGATGATTTTCTTGAAGTTCCTTTCCACATGCTTCTCCAACCTCTCTGGGCCCTTCTGTGTGTTAGCCCTGCCCTTCAGTGTATTAACTGCTTATCCAGACTAGGTACCATCCACAGATTTGCTGGGGGTGCAGCTCATCCCATTGTCTAGGTTGTGATAATGTTGACAAAATAGATCATTATATGCTAGTGAAATAATATTGATCCCAGACCAGCTCTCTGACAGATTCCCGTTGTAACTGGCCTCGAAATGGGCTGCAACAGCGTTCATAGACCTTTGACTCTGATAGTCTTGCAAATTTTCCACCTGTGTTGCACTCTATACCCTATTGATATCTCAGTATTTTTACTTAAAAATTCCAATATGATATTACATTGAATAGAATAGGACGCTACATTTGTTAAGCTTCTCATTTTCTCAGAGACTTGGAGCAAACAATAATTTAACTAAAATTAAAAAATAATTGGCACGTGGAATTTTCACAAAATATGTATATAAGTATAATCTCTAAGCATCTTTATAATGACTACTGTGAAAGATGTTCAATTTCAATGGCACATGTAGTAGAGAAGCTTATGTTTTGTTCTGTATGGTGGGTTGGGTTTTTTTGTTTGTTTTTTTTTTTCATTTTGACTGCTCAGGTGATTCCCTGCTCTTTATATACTGGGAAGCCATTTCTAGTTCTCTAAATTTATCATGTCTGTTCTTCATGATTGGCTTAGCTAATTTTAGGAATATATTTTCTGAAGAATATATACCAAAGAAAGGTAAAATCTGTAATGTGAAAATAACATTACAAAGCTGAGAACTGTTAAAGGCATCTCTCTTTATGACCTTAATATTCTATTTGGCTCAGTTTTCTATCTATAAGATTTGGGGCTGTTCAGTCTGGAGAAGAGAAGGCTGCGAGGTGACCTTATTGTGGCCTTCCAGTATCTTAAGGGGGCCTACAAGAAAGCTGGGGAGGGACTTTTTAGGATATGGAGTAATGACAGGACTAGGGAGAATGGGGCAAAGCTGGAAGTGGGCAGATTCAGGCTGGACATGAGGAAGAAGTTCTTCCCCATGAGAGTGGTGAGACCCTGGAATGGGATGCCCAGGGAGGTGGTTGAGACCCCATCCCTGGGGGTCTTTAAGGCCAGGCTGGATGAGGCTCTGGGCAGCCTGATCTAGCGGGAGGTGTCCCTGCTCATGGCAGAGGGGTTGGAACTGGGTGACCCTTGTGGTCTCTTCCTACCCTGACAGATTCTGATCTGTTTTAGCAGAGGACTTTAGAACCCTAATGGCTCAATGGTTGGACTTGATGATCTTGGAGGTCCCTTCCAACCTAAAGGATTCTATGATAACTCTTTAGACTTCACAGGTTAGTAAGAAGGTAGATGTAAGTACAACTAGAGAAGTACATTCCTAGTGCATCTAGGGCTGTACTTCCTAGTATGTCTCTAGGAAGACAATTTGGATACAGTATTATAAGGGAATCTACTGATTTCAAAATTCCATAGGCAAAACACATTTTCTCTTAGAAATTGTGATTATCATTGGATAATCACCAGAAGTATTGCTGTTCACACTTTGTTTTCATTTCAGGATGAAAAAGACAGGAAACATGCACCTGTTGGAGCAGGACCAGAGGAGGGCCACAAAAATTATCAGAGGGCTTAAAGAGGTGCTAACCTCTCCTGTGGACTTGCTTATTAAAAAATAAAACAAAACAAAACAAAACAAACAAAAAAACACCAAACCTATATATTAGTTGGAAAACACCATTCATACCCTCTGAAGCCACAGCAAAGAACAGGAAAAAGAAATATCTTTATGAACACATCTTGATAATTGTGCCTTTTTGCATAGATGTACCATTTGCACAGACGTTTACATAGGGCGAGGCAGACCTTTGTACTTCACAGGATCCATGCTTTTTTCATTATGGAAAGCAGGCCTCTGTCTCTATGGTAGAGTGTTTCATCCATTCTGTGCAGATCACTTCTCCCTATAAAGGGAACAGATTTCGATTCCTTTAAGAAGTCATTGCACCTGATTTGTGGAATGACCTGTAAGTTGTATTTAAGAGAGGTTAAGGTTATGATTAAGATAAAGTTAAGAGAGGTGAGTAATTTCAGTTCTGGGGAAAGAGTTCTTAGAAATTCTTGCCTATTACAAACTGAGGTGATCAATTATCAAAGCACACCCTTCTTTCTGTTTTCAGAAGCGAAAGTCTTGTTATAGGTTTGACCAACAAAGACATATTATGTTGCTTAGAGCTGAGGCAAGTAGTTTTCTATCTTCAGGTTTAGCGTTATGCAAGTTGGTATTACACACTATTTGTTTAATTTGCCTTTAAATACATTTCTCCTAAAATAACTTACTTCTCCTTATCTCTTTCATTAGAGAACGAGAGACATTGTAAATTAAGCAATATTTCTTTTGTATGTACAGTGTCAGGTGTTTATACTTGCTAATCACCTATACCTAATTCCTGTTATTGACCTTTCACTGGACGTTGTTGCACTCTTAGTGTGGCTGCATATATTAAATGGATGAGTGTTGTTACTGCACTCTGTCTCTGAACCGGACAACAGAAGCTGACTTTGCACTGAACAGAACAGGATGCTTAGGCTAGTCTGTCTTTGAAGAGGCTAGGCAGCATTAATTTCACAGGCAGTGCAGGTCCATGCCAGCCGGATTGCATGTCTTCATTTTCCTTCTGTTTTAAAATTCTAGTTTTACGTAAACTTTAGCTCTCCCATATGTTAAATGCTTTAAAAATATAATTAATCTTATTTCTGAGTGTTAATTAATCTGAGAAATAATCTTGTGGTACAAAGAGTTAGTTTATTGTGGTTTTTAAATCACTGGCACACAGAAAGAAAGAACCTGGATTTTAGTAAACATTCCTAATCTTTTGCTTTAATGTGTGGAACAGCTGTCTCATCAGACAGCGTGCAAAGCAAGCACAATTAACTCTATATTCAGTAAATGGGCAATAACTTGTTCTGAGAAGCAGTCTTCCTCCTGGCTCTTAACTATTGTTTTTTCTGATACCTGAAGAATAAGGGTTTTATTCTTTCTATTCTAATCTGTCTACATAGATTCAGCTTTATTTACATGGAAGTGAAAGATTGAGTAATTGTGACTATAAAGTCACAACTGTATTACACGGGTGATTACAGTTTGTGTATTTCTCTCAGTGTATGTTAGCAAGGTTTGAAAAATCTGACTTTTAAAGCAGTGGAATTGCTTTCAGAAGTCTGTATCATTTCTTTCTCCTCCTTTTATTTCCATTAACCCTAAATCATCACTTGTCTTTAATTAACACTGGTGACAAAAACAAAGATGTTCTGAGCAAAATATATGAACAGAGAAGGTAGGAAGACATAAAGAAAGGATCTTGGAATACTGAAAAACTTCCTTGGCCAGTAGTATAAAGTCAGTATAACAATATCATTATAATAATCCACATAATCTATGGTGTCTTAAAGACAGTGGATTTAGAGCTTTAGACTTAATGGGGAAATTGAACAGAATAGATATTGTAGAATGCACTGTTTTTTAACAGCTATTCCAATCAATATATCTGTTTCATTTTTTTTCTTCAGGTAGGTTTAAAACTGTCTCTTAATACCTTACATTGCAAGGTTATTTCTGTAGATTTGCTAAATGTATTGAAGGCATTCATGAGTGAGCAATTATCTTTTTTCTTTTTTTTGTCTCTCTAAGCAAGCAGTAATTTTCTTCATGAAACAGTTACATGAAAAGTACAGAAATGCAAATTAATATAGGATGATATAAGCTTATACAGAAACAACTTCTTTTGTTACCATTATTTGCCTTATACTGGTTCTCACTTCGAAAATGGTAAAATGCATTCACCGATTTTAGCCATTTTACACTTTCTGTCTTGGTCTGAACTTAAAGATTCTCTTCCTGTGTAACTGGACTGCGAAGGTTAAATGAGGTTTTTGGCTTTGACCAGGTTTATCTTTCATTTCCTTGTCCAACATGACCTCTTGTTGTCCTCATAGCACCTTCCTCTACACTAATCTGCTTCTGAGCTGGAGGGCAAATAGCCTGTTTTCCACGTGCCTGGAGTTACTTCTGGCTATCAGAAAGTGCAATAATTAATCCCACTGGCTATAAGTAATTGGTTTATTTGTGCATATTCACTAAATTTTAATAATAATTAAAGAATAAAGTTTAATAATAATTGCATGTACTGTCCAATTCATTGTTTTATTTATTTCCTTAGTGTACCTTTTCAACATATTTGCTTGAAATGTTTTACTATCTTCTATTATAGGGCACTAGAGAGAGAAAAAACATACATATGTTTAAAAAAATGGATAAGTATATATATTCCTCTGTCAGATATGCTTTCATGGTACCAAGTTTTATGATTAGACACAGAGGAACCAGAGCTTGACCGAGAGCTCTTGATAGTTCTTCACATATTGGTACATTAGAATTTTTGTTTCCTGTGCTGGGTCTATGTTATTGTGGACATATGCGTAGCATCAAGAGTTGTTCTTCCTGTTGTTTTAATCACAACTAAAATTCTTTTCATCAAGTATTAAAGCAAAACAAAAATATCCCTTCTGTGTCTATGTCATTGGAAGAATAAAGTGCACAGGTAAGCAAACAAAAAAAGACAATTTTTTGTTTTGTTTAGAAATTTTGCAAGTGAAAGGCATGGATCTTCATGACCAGAACCATGCTTCTGAGTAGAGAGTCTTGTTAGCGTTACTAGTTACAAATGCATTAGAGCTCTGAAACTGACAGTTCTGTAAGTTATACAAAAATTCTGAAGGTGCCTTATCTATTTTACAAAGGAACTTTGGGAGAAAATGCATAGCTTGTTGTGGGAGCTAAAATGATGGATATGCTGAAAATCAGGGTCCTGATTTTAGTCTGTTAAAATCAACATCAGTATTTGTATTCACTTGATCAGGAGGAAGAGACAGCACTGTCATCTAAAAAATAAATAGCCAGATCCAAACAGTGATATAAAGTTGGTTAAAAAAAAAAATAAATCTGGATAGCTGATGACATCTAAGCAAATTATTCCAACAAAACCAGCTTTTTCCACAGCAGAAAGGGATTAAGACTTTTCAATTGCTTTTGCCTGGGCTAGTGTACTGCTGTCAATTAGATTATCTGGCAATTCTTCATAAGATAAACAGTCTCATTTTATAAGTTGATTTAGTAATAGGAATAGTATTAGTATTTAGTATTACTGTACACTTGAGGGAGTGCTGTGGTGCTTAATGTACTCTTATTTTGCTATTTACTATCTGATTTTTCTGTGAAAGTAGCTGTGTTGCGCCTTTTGCAAGCAATAGCATACAGTGCAACTGATTACTGACAAAGCTAATAAATTAAGAACAAATGTACACTTGTGGGTAATTAAATTAGACTTGACAAAAGTTGTAGAGATTAATGCTTGTAATCAAACTGTGCCTTAATCACTTCCACTGTCAGCTGTAATTTATGGCAGACCTTTAAAACAATTCACTTTATCTAAACTTTAAAGGCATGTACATTCAGGAAGGATACTGCATTTCGGGTTGGCATCTTGTGCATTTTGTCAGACAACAGTTCCACAACAGAAAAAAAAGCTCTTAACAACCTGTTTTACTGCTGCCAAGCAACACTGAAACTCTGTGCTTAAGCACTAATCACCTGAAGGTACATGAACAAATTTGACAAGAGTCCTGAACTAATATGACATCGAGGGAAATGGAACCAGAGATGTTTGCTAGAAGACCTGTTAGAAATCAGTCATTCCATTCACAACACTTTCCGTGCAGTACTTTATATTTACCAACTTTTAATTTTTTTTTTTTTTTTTTTTGCATTAGGAAGCCGTTTTAGACACCAATAATTAATGTAATTCATTTGTTCGAGTATGCTTGTAGTTTTTCATTACTTTTGCGAACATATTTGTGCAGGTGTATACCTATATAACCACTTCTCTGCTACATGCAGAATTGAAAGTGGATACCGATACATTTTAAAATTGACCTCTGGTCACACAAAGGTTTCAGAAAACAACTAATATCCACATAGTGGCTGGGACATTTATTTCACAAAATGTGACAAAGTCATGTAGACAAAAGGAGCAAATTTAGATTGCAAATTGTATTTTCTTGTGAATAGTTCCTGCATGGGGTGCTTAAATTCAGTACAGAAACAAGATATTGAACATCCATTTGTCTCTCCATGGAGTTTAGACATCACTCACCAAATACACTGGCTTTCTTGATGTCTTTTTCCCACTAGCTATACAGTAAGCCCATGGACAATCAGCAGATCTGTGAACTCTGCTCCTTTATCTTAGTATTTCAGATTTGAGCTATTGTATCCCTGCTTTACCAATAAGTACAACCATCTCACTGAATCTAAACCTAGGTTGGTACTAAAGTTTAAGTAATAACTTAATGTTTCATGTTTCAGAATTTTTGCTTAAAACATTGTGGTAAGTTCACCTTTGCTGGATGCTATTTGCCTACCAAAGCTTCTCTATCACTCCTTCTCCTTAGCTGAACAGGGGGAGAAGACTAGGACAAAAGTCTTGTGGGTTGAAATAAGGACAGGGAGATCACTCAGCAATTACCAGTACAGGCAAAACAGACTTGACTTGAAGAAATTAATTTAATTTATTGCAAATCAAATCAGAGTAGGATAATGAGAAATAAAAATAAATCTTAAACAGCACCCCCCTACCCTTTCATTCTTCTTGGACTCAGCTTCACTCTTGATTTTCTCTACCTCCTCCTTCTGAGCAACAGAGGGGGATGGGGAGGGCTGAAGTCAGTTCATCACATTTTGTCCCTGCCACTCCCTTCTCATCAAACTATTTTCCTGCTTCATTGTGGGATCTCTCCCATGGGAGAAAACACTCCACACACATCTCCAGTGTGGTTCCTTCCACAGGCAGCGGTTCCTCATTAACTGCTCCTGTGTGGGTCCTTTCCACGGGGTGTAGTCCTTCAGGAATGGACTGCCTCACTGGCCCCCATGAGGTTATCAAGTCCTGCCACAAAACCTGCTCCACAATGGCCTTCTCTTCACAGGCTCACAGCCTCCTCCAGTCTCATCCACCTGCTCCAGCACAGGGTCCTCCACAGGCTGTGAGTGGATTTCTGATCCATTGTGGATCTTCATAGGCTGCAGAGGAACAATCTGTTTCACTGCGGTCTACACCATGGAGTGAAGAGGAATCTGGAGCACCTCCAGAGCGCCTGAAGGGAGTGAAGGTGCACCTGAAGCACTTCTTCCTCCTCTTTCTTCACTGATCTTGGTGTCTGTAGAGCTCTTTCTCTCACAGGTTCTCTTTGGCAGCCGTTGCTGTGACACTGCATTTTTTACCTTCTTAATCACATTTTCACAAAGGTGCTACCACCATTGCTGATGGGCTCAGTCTTGGCCAGCGGTAGGTCTGTCTTGGAGCCAGCTGACACTTGTCAGACATAGAGGAAACTTCAAGCAGATTCTCACAGAAGCCAACCCTTCAGCCCCACCTGCTACCAGAACTTTTCTGTGCAAACCCAATAGAGACATCACTGAAGCCTGGAAACAGGGAGTGCTGATGATCTGTAAAGGGTTTACAAATACATGTTTCTTCCTTAGTCTGAACCTTAGTTATGTGAGTAGAGGTACAGACTAAAACAGAAGCCCAAATAATTACTCTCTTGAAAGACTTCAGTATAACTTCAGCTCATTTCTAAATAGTATTAAGCCATTGATGCGGAATATAGTATAATTTGACAGTTCATGTTGCTGAGGATAGGCTTTCCAGAAACCTGAACAAGGCCTACTGAGTTTCAGTGGAACAGATGCTATTCAATGCAGCTAGCTGAGGGGAAAGCTCAGACTGAAAGGTTCAATTGCTGGAATAACAGCAACTGCAAAAATCCCTTACTTGCATCCACTTCAGCTCAGCCAAATTTAATTCTGTCCTTTGGGGATTCAGACATATTTAAAACTTGACCCCCTTGTCTGTTTCTTAACTTTTTTTTGGATGGCACGTAGGAAATTTATACTGCTGTCTTATCCTGTCCTTTTTAAAGACCTGTTATGTGTTGGGGTTTTTTTGTTTTGGCTTGGTTTGGTTTTT